>NW_027369838.1:0-39983 GCF_046119375.1 Phyllobates terribilis
GAATTTTTTAAAATAAATCGCACCTCATACCTGATATCTAAATCGATACCAAACTAGTCCTAAGCTAGTGTTTGAGTGTTGAGTCAAGTTCAACCTATATTGTAATTTAATCATTTTAATTACAAATGAGTATCTATACGGTAATCGTAGGTGCGCAATGTGCATGCGTATGCACGGTGAGTGATGTCGATCAGAAGATGTGTGCAGCTCTCGTCCACATGCATAGTCTACTTCTTATGTTCTTCGAACCCGAAAAAGCTACACTTTTGTGTGTGTCTACAAGTTAAGGCATCCGTACTTCAAGACTAGACTCCGCACATTGTGATGAATTTGTTCCCGCTTACATGGATTAAAGTAGTAGTAGCCAACAAAGTGCTACCGCTCTCAATCGTTCTTTATTAGTTTGTGTGGCATATATTCACTATCTTATCTCAGACTTCCTTTTCCTTCACATGGTTATACCTTTTCAAAACACACAAATGGTGACGAAAACTTTGTGGTGTATGAATAATTTGATGTAGGTTTATTATAAACAATTTTTAAGTCACGAAATACCAATAGGTCTTAACATTTTGATTGTAAATATTATTATCTTATATATAAATATAAAATATTCAATACGTGAATATAGATCGATTACTTCAGTTAAAAATTACATTAAATCTGGAAACATAATATAATAGACTTAATACAATAATTTATATTCACGAATCACTACTCTATATTCATATATTCATATGTTCGCATTTCACACTCTATATACTTCAGATTATCGGTCATAAGCACTAAAATAATTAATATATGGAAGAAAAAAAATCATATGGCCATCCACGATGTCAGATCCTTTATTCGCTAACATACTCCCTTTCCATGCTTCCTTCATATATAACGTATTTCATATCTTAAAATTTCGGATATTTAACCTTAGAATATGTTACATTATTGATAAAGTTATATGTCGTTCATGTTAGAATAATTTTCACTATAATATAGAAAGACTCGGTGGGAATCGAAGATGTATAATTGAAGGTGGGATAGGATATTGTTGTCGCGTCCAGTACTGAAATGACTATTATTATATTATTTTCAATATTTTACAACATTTTGATTTTTTTTCTATTTATACTTGTGCTTTTAGACTTGGTTTTTAAGTTATCCTAGAGTAGTTAAGTACATTTGTTATGTTAGAGACTACCGTAAACACATTTGTTATGTTAGAGACTTCGTACTTTTTATGGAAAAGTGTCAAGAGAGAATGGACATTATCATGAGAAATGAGAATGAACATAGACTGTTCAAATTTGCCAATGTTGACCAACATTAACAGACGTTGACTGACATTGACCATTGACTATGCACTAATGCATATAAATCATGCACTAAAGTAGAAAAATCATGCACTAATTCAGAGAAATAATACACTTTATCAAAAAAAATCATGCATTTTTAAAAAAAAACTCATGCACTTTTATTAAAACTCTTACACTTTTTAACAAGACTCATGCACTTTTTAACAAAATTCATGCACTTTATATTAAAACTCGTGCATTTTAAACTGAAACTCATGCACTTTACAGTAAATCACAATGCAATTTCTACAAGAATCCAAGCACTTTTCAACAAAACTCATGCACTTTGCAGTAAAACTCATGTAATTTTCAACAAAACTCATGCAATTTACGGTAAAACTCATGGCACTTTATTGTAAAACTCGTGCACTTTTCAAAGATCTCAAACACTTTTCAAACAGAACTGAAACTTTAGAGTAAAAGTCAAACACTTTTTAACAAAACTCATGCACTAACGTCCAGAAACCATACACTAATATCAACACATCAACCATGCACTAAAGTAAAGAAACCATGCACTAATACTAACACACCAACCATTGACCGACAATGATCGGTGTTGACCGTTGTTGACCAGACGTAGATCGTTGACCATGAGTGTTGACTATTGATCACATGATTGATTCTAGTCATTGAATTTAGAAAATCCAATATATATCGTTATTCTTATTTCTCACTTTAGTGCTTATTTTCATATAACCGGGATCCTACCTTTATTTATCAAAATCGTAGATTTTTGTCTTTAAATGATGGGATTTCATGTATTTTTCGTACTAACTGCAACGTCATTCTAGATTGGTGGATGTCATACACACTAGGGGTGGGGACAGTCGGTTAACTGGTGTTTTGGTTACCGAAGGCCGGTTAGTCGGTCGTTCGGTTAGTGGTTTTATCATACCATTAAGCTTGATTAATCATAGTCGATTAATCATCAGTTTCAGTACAGTTATTCGGTTAACCAAAATACTGTAACATATTATTATCTTGTAAGATAAGACCATAAATATTCGTAATTCATCTTCAATGCATGTTCATAAAGCTCGTCTAGAAAATCAATTCAAGCACTGTAAGAATCTGTATAGTAAGAGAATAGATCGTGGAGAATGGATAGAGTAGATAGTGACCGACATTTTAATTCTTCATTAGCAACGGATACGGAAAACAAGGTAGAATTCTGCAGGTTCACACCATGTAATAAATGAAATGCAAAAGAGAAGGAATTGAGTACATGGAATATGGACTGCGGAGGAAATAGTGCAACTACGTGTCCTAGTTTTTAGGGTTTGCAAGTTAAAAAGTAATTGATGTAAACTTGGAGTATACATATCTTTTAAAAATTGATGACTTGCTCTATGGCTCTGACTAATAACTAGTATTAATTAAGTAGATATGAGTGGGTACTAGCTAGGCACGCAAGAAATTAAAAATCAAATAAGCTAATTATCTACGTGTTAACTAAATAGGTAACAATATATCATATATTATTTCAGTACAGTTTATTGATTATTTTTATGTGTTTATGTTAATATTTATTTACTTATCTAATTCCATTTCCAAAAATATATTTATTATATATATTAAGACTCACCCAGTTAACTGAAGTTCAAAATATAGTTAACTGTATCTGTACCAACAAACCGATATACTCTTCGGTCAATTAACTATAACTGTTCATCGGTTATTATTCAGTATAATTAACTGGAAATTTAGTCGGTCCTCGGATTTTCGATTTGGTTTTTTCACACGATAAAATCGATCACTTTAATTACATTGTGTTGGATACTTAAATTGCTTAACCCTGTTTTGTTTTAGTGTTTTTGTCTGATTATTCAAGATGTTATTTCTCTTTACTACTATAACATTCGGTGTTAACCAAAAAACTCCCAAGTAAAAGCTGAAACCCTCAAACAGCATTCACCTACCCCTTCTTCCACCTTTCTTTCTCTGGAACCTAGCCTCCTCTTAGCCTCTCTCTCCATTCGTGTATTTATAAGTGTGAATCTGGCAATTGTTTCGATTTAAAGCTGGTTAGCCCCTAGCCGATGAAATTTGGTGGGATCTTGTCCTGTTGGGGTGGAATCTGGAGGATCTCTGCGGGGTCTTGTATCTAGGTTTGTCCTAGCTTGTCAAATCCTTCCATGGATCCCGGGAGTTCGTAGTTTAATCAAGTTCACATTTTATATGGCTCTGCTGGGTGCGCGGATTTCCTGGGAGATTTCTGCTCCTGCTCATGTGGTTGGTAGGACGGCGCTGTTTTTCTGCTGCCAGTGTGAGGACGAATCTCCCCTTTGATTATCTCAGTCTGTTGGTGGACGGCGGGCGAGATTTCCCTGCTGATAAAATCGTAGGTAACATCCCCTCTCTCCTAAAATGTACCAAATCCCTATTTATCAATGGAAAACTTCACCAATATAAATTAAGAGCTTTAGCCTTGGTTTTTATATACTCTGCCAGAAAAAATCTCCCTTTTAAGTTTTACAAAACTAACCAGCTATGTGTGTGTTTACTGAGGTTCTGTTGTGGGTTGGTGATTGCCTTGCATTGGAGAACAATGGACAAGGGGAAACAGATTGTTGGTGGACCAGGTATTACTTTATCTGATAATGCCAGAATCAACCTAAGTATTGCCAAAGATGAAATGCAAAGAAAGAAGAGGAATAAATCACCAAAAATAACAAATCTCAACACTCCTTTGAGTGACAAAACCAGCTGTGGATCGGAAAGGAAGGGGGGGGCGTGCCTCTTCTGTTTTCGATCCCACTGAAATGTTCAATAAACTGATTGCAGCAAGAGAAAATGGTAGAAAGAGGAAAAGCTTAACTCTGGTGGGATTCCTTGTGGGGGAACCCAAGGAATTCTCAAGACTCTTTGCCAAAATGAGGATTGAGTGGAAACCAATCAAGGGAACTATGAATTTTTCTATTCTCAAAAAAGGATGGTTTGAGATTGCATTCTCAAACCAAGGGGATTATGATCTCGTTTGGAAAAACAGACCATATCATTTCTTTAGCCAACTCCTCTTGTTAAAACAATGGTATCCTGGCTTCGACCCCACAACTGAGTCAATCTCTGAGCTTGATCTGTGGGCCCGTTTACACTACCTTCCGGAGGAATTTGCCAATGCGGAGGCTCTCGAGACTATCATAGAGGGCTGTCGCATTGGCAAATTTCTCAAAATGGATCTCACCCACAATAGCGAGAGATGGAACATGTTTACTCGATTTTGTATCCATACAGATATTGAGAAATCTTTTGGGGAAAACATAATCGTTCCGGATGAACATTTCAATCAAATTCGGTACTCTATTTGGTTCGATGACTTCTCTGCGGGCTGCGGTGCGTGTGGTAAGTCATCTCATGTCTACAAAGACTGCCCGAATAAAAATGCGGCTATTCCCACCATTAATCTGACTATCAAGAAACCCTCCTCTAAATCTCGTGTTGGGGAAGGTGATTCCTCGGGTACAGGAAATTGGTTTGTGGCGGGTAAGAATAACAAAATCGATGAAACCAAGTCAAAATATCCCTTTCCAACCAATAATAAATATTTGTCGGGAAATGGTGGTATCAATATTACCTATGAGTCGGAAGACTCGGATGAAATTCAGCAGTATATTACTAATGAGGAAATCTTTATGGACGCCCCGACTTTGATCGATGCGGCAGGTTGGTGCGGTTTATTGACTACGCTTAAAAATTATAAATGGATGGTGTTATTAAATAATTTTGTTATTTCAACATCTAAAATTCCTTTGTTTTCTGCTTGTTCAGATGGCATAAATTTACAAAAGAATCAGATAGATGACAGCATGAGTGGAAAAGGAAAACAGACTGGTAAGCCTCTTGATTTTTTTATGTGTTGTAATGGGTGGATTTTTGTCTGGTGCTGTGGAATCTGCTCACACCTCAGCTCGGCTCTTCTATGTATCAAGGGGAATGAGTTTAAACAAGAAAAAGTGGGGAATAGGAATGCAATAGAATTCTGGATATTGATTCTAAAATACTATACAAATTCTAAACTTTCTATTTGGTCTTGTGCAACGTCTTCTTCTCTGTCTGATTGGCAGGGGACCATTCCCCGGGAAGGGCTGGTTAACACTAAGGACAACAATGCAGCTGCGGCCTCTTGTGGCCTTATGCCGGCTCTGGCTCAGACCAAAACAAAATCCATTCCTCCAAACATTGATCTGGATGAAGAAGTCACGCGGGAAATTCAAATTAAAGTCGCAGCTGAATATAGCGAAGAAATTGAAGATCTGACTTTCGAGGAGGAGGAATATGATGAATTCATGATTGATGAGATCTTGGAAATGGAACAGCATGACCTCAATTCTGGATTGGCTACGGGTATTACTACGAAGGACGAGTTGTTGAGCATTGACCCACCGTTCACGGAAAAGGACCTCGATGAGTTTATGAACAATGACCAAGTGGGTAAACCGAGTATCAACCAGCTGATGGAAAGTTCCTTTGTTTCGGCTGAAAACTCTATCAACTCTTCTACTTCTGTGGTGAAGAAACTGGGTAACTTGGAAGTGAACAAAAGTAGCCCTACACGATCTACGTCAAGCAAACGGAAATTCAAAGAAGGAACGGAGGATACGGCTTCATCGGGTACGGTGGAGCGTAAAAATACCAAGGTGTAAGTTTATCTAAGGTTTTATGATTAGTCAAGGAATTCTCTTTTGGACGGATGTTACGGTGTTCTTCCATCGTAATCTTCCGATGTTCTATGTTCTCACTTTTTTGGAAAAAAACTCTCTCTGTAGGTTTGCTATCAAGTATCACCTAAATAAGAATTCTAGGACTAATCATGGTATCTATAGCTTTGATGTGTTGTTGATCTATGTTACCACCAGTGTAATGTTGTGTTTGTATTGGAAGTTTGCTTTGTTTTGGAAATATTTTGTCATTGGCCTTGAGAATTGTTTTTGTTGGTTTGGCCCTGTTTGGATTCCCTCTGGGCTTTCCACCATGTTGTTGGGCTTCGTCTGGAATAAAAAATGGTCTCAGGGTTACCTGGGGCTTGATAAATCATCTCCCAAAAATACCAATCAAACTAGGAGAATGTATTTGAGGGAACCTCCCTATGTAAATAACCTAAAATTAATGAGAACTAATTGTTGGATTCATGGCAAGCTTAAGAGGAAAAAGGACAACAGAAATTGGTACAACCTACACTATTGGAATAGAGCAACGTTTAAAAAAGAAAATAATAAAAAGAATAATAAGATTTTGATTACAAAACCATTTCTATTACGTAACAAATTGCTAGGATTAGTGTTAAAAAAGGAATTTGGCAACAATTATAAAGCTAATAATGGAAAAAAACTCAATAAACGGGCGATTAAATGAAGATCGGTCTTTGGAATTGTCACGGTATTGGAAGGAAAAATCTATGGACGGAAATTGAAGCACTTTGTAAAATTAATGGAATTAAGTTGATTGCCTTAGTCGAAACCAAATCGGTTCTAGGACCTACTAAAAACGTTTGGCGTAAAGCTGGTTTTGATTTTTGTCATGTTATTCCCTCCACTGGTTTAGCTGGTGGGATCTGTCTCCTTTGGAAAAGTTACCAAATGACAGATGAATCATGTGAGATTGTCGTCTCTACAGATAGATTTGTGGCTGTCAAATATAAAATCTTCAGCCTTGACATTAGTATGATGCTTGTTTTTGCGTATGGTCCTCCGGCCTTGGCTGGTAAAGATAATTTTTGGAGGGAAATTGCAAACTTCATAAAATCATGTCCGATCCCTTGTTTGGTGATGGGGGACTTCAATGAAATTTCATCCCCAGAGGAGAAATTCGGGGGTGCAATTCCGTCCATTTCTAGATTTGTAAGAATGAATAATTTTAAAAACACCTGCGAACTGTCAGAAATCCCGTGCTCTGGTAATAAATTTACGTGGAGAAAAAATAGGACGGAAATCTCAAATGTTTATGAGAAGCTTGATCGTACTCTGGTTCAATCTGAATTCTTACAATGGTTCCCTGACATATCTACACACAATTTTGCATTTTCATCTTCTGATCATTGCCTAATTACAACTACGTTAAAGAATAATATTTCAAATAAGGCTCAACCTTTCAAATTTGAAAACATCTGGACAGAGAGGAAAGATTTTGAGAACCTTGTTAGACAAGCTTGGCGATTGGATGTGCCAGGCTCATTTATGTACAAACTAGCAAAGAAAACAACTATGCTTAAAATCGCCGCAAAAAAATGGAACAAAACTACTTTTGGGAACATTTTTAGACAATTGGATGAAATTGAGAAAAAGCTAACTGATATCCAAAAAAAGATTCTCATTGACCCCCAACCTAACTTTATATATTTACAAGACAAGATTATAAAAAAGAAAGATTGCCTTCTTGCTTTCCATAAAAATTATTGGAATCAGAGGGCTAAAGTAAAACATATCAAACTAATTGATTCCAACTCGAAGTACTTCCACATGATTGCTTCTGGTAAAAGGAATAGGAAAATCATTAGAGAAATTAGGACCCAAGAAGGGACGGTTATTATTGGATATGAAAACATTAGGAATGAAATTAAAAATGACTTCCAAAAACGTTTCCAGAAAGGTTTTATTAATGTTGCGAAATTGGAGGGTTTCCTCAATCTCGTTGGAAGTGAGGTGAGTAGTGGTGACAATAATGAGCTGCTAAAAGAAATAACTAATTAGGAAATTAAACAAGCCATTTTTAGCATTGGTCAAGGTAAATCTCCGGGCCCGGATGGTATGTCGGCTATTTTTTACCAAAAATATTGGCATATTGTTGGACCAGTGGTAATTAAAGCTATTAAAGGCTTCTTTCATTCTGGTCATTTGTTAAAAACAACTCAATCATACTTTCATTACACTTATCCCAAAATGTGATAACCCCACAAGTACCAATCATTATCGGCCGATTAGCTTGTGCTCAACTATATATAAAACAATCTCAAAAATTCTTACAAATAGACTTAAACCAATACTTCAAAAACTCATCCACCCTCTCCAAGGTGCTTTCGTTGCTGACCGAGCAATCCAAGATAATGTCCTAATTGCTCATGAGATTTTCCACTCATTTAGGTCTAGGAAAGGAAAAGAGGGTTGGATGGCCCTAAAACTGGATATGGAAAAAGCTTATGACAAGATCGAATAGGATTTCCTCTTTGCGGTCCTCAACAAATTTGGTTTTCATGACAAAGTGATTAATTGGATTAGAGAATGTGTTACTACGGTATCCTTCTCTGTTCTTGTTAATAATGGACCAACAGATCTATTTTATCCTGTGAGGGGTCTCAGACAAGGTGACCCTCTCTCCCCATTCTTATTTATTCTATGTGCAGAGGTTTTTGCAAGGAAAATTCAGTTTGTAAGTAATGAGAATAAAAACATAGGATTCCCCATCATTAGGGATATGATTAATATTCCTTTTCTTTCCTTTGCGGATGATATCATAATCTTTGCAAAAGCTAAACTTGCCGCTGCAAGAACTTTAAAAGTTATTATTGATGATTTTTGTGAAATCTCTGGTCAATGTGTTAATTTTCATAAATCCGCTCTACAAACTACAACGAAAACAAATAACCAGGCTAGATCAGCTATCCAATCAGTCCTAAATATCCCAGTTACGACCGCATTGGAAAAATATCTGGGATGTCCAATCATCAATGGACGAGTAAACAAAGATACTTTTAAGGACATTATTCTCTCGTCAAAAAACCAGCTAACAAAATGGAAAGCCTCTTCCCTGTCTCAGGAAGGAAGGGCGACACTGATTAGAGCTAATCTAGCGGCTAAACCAAATTACATTATGCAAAGTTTTATGCTACTATCTTCTACTCACGATGAACTCGATAAAATTAATAGAAATTTCTTCTGGAATAAAGATGGAAAATACTCCCCTCTAATTGGATGGGACAAAGTATGTAAATCAAAAACAAATGGGGGAATTGGGATTAGGAAAACGGGTGTTATGAACAAGGCACTCCAAATGAAGCTCCTATGGAAAATCTTGGCGGAGCCAAGCAATATTTGGGTCAATATTATTAAACAAAAGTACCTGAATGGTGGCAATATTCAGGAGTATATAGGGAAAGGGAAGAATAAATCGTGGCAATGGTCACAACTCAGTAAGCTTATTCCGGATTTCTCTAAAGGCTTGGTTTGGTGTTTGGGTAATGGGGAATCTACACGTTTGTGGAAAGACCCGTGGCTTATTGGGAAGAACATTGGAGAATTTAGGAGGGATAATGTGGATGTGGAAATCGATGAGAAAGTTAATACTTTAATTAAAGACCAAAAGTGGGACATGGACAAATTGAATGAATTTTTTAACCATGAGGGTGTTGTTGCTATCTCTAATTTTCCTCTCCCAAATAATAATATTCCGGATAAGATTATGTGGTTCCCAAATAAAAATGGTAACTTTAATACCAAGTCAGCTTATGATCTGCTAACTAAGTCAGGTAGGCAACAAACTGATTTTTTCTCATGGATATGGAAAATTGACACATACCCTAAAGTTAAGAACTTCTTATGGAAGATGGCACATGACGGGCTTCCTACTAAAAGGAACCTGGCTAAAAAGCATATTGCTGTGCCGCTTAACTGTGTCAGTTGTCAGAGTTTTTCGGAAGATACCGTCCATCTGTTCTTTAAATGTCCTTTTACTATCAACCAAATCGCAACCCAGGATCATTCAATCCTCCAGATCATTAGGAATCTACAAACAGACAATTCATCTTTAAAGATGATCCTTAAGAATTTATTCGGTCTCTTATCAAAGGAACAAGCGATACACTGGCAATGGTCTGGTGGGTAATTTGGATGTTTAGGAACCAATGTCTTTTTGAAACATGTCAGGAAAAGAAAATCAGGAATTTAAAGGAATTTATTTCAAAACTTAGACAAAACTGGAAAAAGACGAAAAATCTCAACAAAGATCGGTGTGAATTGGTAGATGGTCTTCAGCGGAAGGGAAGGCCTGATACTAGAAGAAAAAGACAAAAGATCCATTGGAATAGGGTTAAGGTTAATTTTGACGGTGCGGTAAGTATGAATGGAAAGGTAGGAATGGGGTTTGTTATTAGGGATTCATGCGGGAAAATAATTGCGATGGGAAATGAGTGTGGGAATAACCTCTCGGCCATCCAAGCTGAGGCTTGCGCCCTTAGGCTTGCCACAAAATGTATCAAAGAAACGAATCTTTCTATCGTGGAAATTGAAGGTGACAACTTGTGCATTGTGCCTGATGAATGTGTTGAATGGCATTTGGCAGTGTCCCTGGGAAATTAACCAAATTGTTAACGACATTTGTGTTAATCTGATGACTTGTCCGGCTTTTAAGTTCTCGCATGTTTTTCGGAAAATCAATCAGGTGGCTGATCGAATTGCCAAGTTGGGTTTGCTGAATGGTGTGAGGGACTGGAGGGAAGATTCAGAGTTGTTGGCTCTCATCCGTGATGATGCTCTAGGGCGGCTATCGTCAAGATCTTTGTAGCTCCCCTAATCTTTTCCTTTTTCAAAAAAATAAAATAAATAACATTCGGTTAACCGAAATGCCAGTTAACCGACTAGGTTCCCTACTCTTTCACTTTTGAAGGGAATACGGAGCTGTCTGCAGTCATCAATCAAATCTTACAAAAAGGACAACAAATCTGCGTAAAAAATAAAATGAGAACTGTACGGAGCATGCATTTATTTGCGCGAATCCAAAAGGACAATAAATTGCAGAAACAAACCCGAAGCAGAAAAGCCTCACCGCCTCAAATGGAGATCACCAGCTTCCGCTTCCCTTCATCTCTTTCCATCTTACTCCTCCTCACCTTCCTCTCCTCCACCACCGCCAGAACGTCGCCGGTTCTCGTCTCCGACGGCCTCCACAGCCACACTCAAAATGCTTACCTACAACTCAACTCACTCCCCTCCACTTCTTCATCCGACACCTGTGAACAAACCTACGGTTTCATGCCCTGCACTTCCACCTGGCTCGGAAATTCGTTCCTCATTCTCGTCTATGGCTTCTTGATGTACACCGCTGCCACTTATTTGTCAAATGGCAGTGAGCTTCTGTTGGAGATTTTGGGACCGGGGATTGTTGGCGGTCTTTTTCTTCCTATTCTCGGAGCTCTCCCTGATGCATTGCTCATCCTCGGTCCGTTTTTCTGTCTGATTTTAGTTTATTCACTTAATAATCTGATTTTTATTTGCTGATTTTGATCTCGTTTGTACTGCAGTATCTGGATTGTCTGGAAGCTCAGAGACGGCTCAGACTCAAGTGTCAGTTGGAATGGGACTGCTAGCTGGCTCCACTGTCATGCTTCTCACTGTAATCTGGGGTTCGTGTGTCATTGTAGGGAAATGTGATCTTCAAGGCTCAACTGCCATTGATGGAACTGATACCAAGGGCTTTAGCTTAACTGGTATGTCTTCTGTGTGCTGATTTATCTTCTCTGGATTTAGAGCTCTGATTCAGTTTTGTGTAAGAAATTGTTGATTGGTTTTGAAGGTTCTGGAGTTTCAAGTGATATTTGGACCAGTTATGCTGCAATGATCATGGTTGTGTCTGTGATCCCTTTCCTTGTTGTACAAATACCTCAGTCATTTCTCTCCACTTCAGGGAGGCGCTTATCCATCCTTGTTGCCCTTGTTCTCGCTTTGGCTCTTCTTCTTAGTTATTGTTTTTACCAGGTGCTGACCTTTCTTTCCAATAGATTTATGTCTGATTACATGTTGATGAGCTTAAATACCATACAAAATGTTGCTTGAGAATATGAAGATAATAAGCTATAATGAGAGAACTTGAGATCATATCAAGTGCTGACTCTATGTATAATGATATCATTTTCCTTTTGGTTTTTTGGACAACTTCTTGAACCAGATTGTCCAGCCATGGATTCAAGAAAGGCGTATAGAATACGTGAAACACAAAAGACTTATTTCAGGTTTCCTTGGACGATTGCGAATGCGTGCTCTAGGAAGGTTGACTCATGAAGATGGAAATCTTAATCATCATGTTGTAGAGAGGTCAGTATATATATGGGGTATAGCTTGAAGGACAGTTACCTATATGTTCTGATACTATTAACATCTTTACTTCCAGGCTATTCAATGCAATCGACGTGGACAAAGACAATTACCTAGTAAAAGCAGAGTTGAGGGCTTTTATAATCGGATCACAGTTAGACGATATGAACACAGATGAAGATGATCTTGTTGAGAAAGTAATGAAAGATTTCGACATAGAGGATGCAGATTCCAAAATTAGTCTTGATGAGTTCAAGGCTGGAATTAGGAAATGGCTTGATGATATAAGAGACGAAAGACCTTCGTCCGGCGCAGTGAACCCAGACACCATGAAGTTTCTGACTGATGTTCATCAGGTTTGAAAACATATATACATAACTCATTCCTTCTCTTAGAGCCTCTAATATGTACTAACATTTATTGCAGGAATCAACTAGACAGCACGCGTTGTTAGGGGGGGAGGGTGAAAATAACCGCGAAGAAGGTGATAATGAAATGGAGAATCCAAAGAAAACCATTATCAAAGCAATCTTAATGTTGTTATTAGGAACTGTAATAGCAGCTATTTTTGCTGATCCTTTGGTGGACTCTGTGAATAACTTCTCTAGTGCAACTGGCATTCCTTCTTTCTTCATCTCCTTCATCTTCCTACCTCTGGCCACTAACTCCAGTGAAGCAGTGTCCGCCGTTATTTTCGCTAGTAGGAAGAAGAAGAAAACCGCGTCTTTAACATTCTCCGAGGTAACTCTTCTAATTAAACCGTACTTTCTATTAAGTTATATAGTCTGATTTTTTTTGTCAGTTATATGGAGCTGTGACAATGAACAATGTTCTTTGCCTGTCGGTGTTTCTGGCTCTTGTGTATGTGAGGGGATTAACATGGAACTTCTCGTCTGAAGTTGTAGTTATACTCATAGTGTGTGTGGTAATGGGGCTCTTGGGCAGCCTTCGAACAGCGTTTCCTCTGTGGACTTCAATTGTGGCGTTTGCGCTCTACCCGTTGTCTTTGTTACTGGTTTATGTTCTTGACTATGTTTTTGGATGGTCATAGATTATCTTTGATTTTCAGCCTTTTGCTTTGATGTTGGTCAATATTGTATTGTTTCATGTTCTATACCAAGATTATCTTCATTATTATTCACAATTGGCTTTGTTTGTTGCCTTATGTTGTGTCACTTATCCCTTACCAAACAAACAAAGGTGCCCACCCCTAACGGTCAACAATCCAAGCATACCTTGGACACGATCAAGACTCAATCAGATACAAATACATTAGCTCCTTCGTGTCGCCTCGTTTAGCCTTATTTTAATTTACTAAATTATGGATAAATTTAATACTCAAAATTTTAACTTGAACATATGTTTTAACGCTAAAAATATCTACAAATAATAACCTTATTAGAATTACATTATTCCGAAGTAAAAAAAGTAGAAGCACGCCCAGTGGGACTCGAACCCACAATCGCTTGATTAGAAGTCAAGCGCC
Organism: Phyllobates terribilis; assembly: GCF_046119375.1. Classification (NCBI taxonomy): domain Eukaryota; kingdom Metazoa; phylum Chordata; class Amphibia; order Anura; family Dendrobatidae; genus Phyllobates; species Phyllobates terribilis. Next base: position 13,857 of record NW_027369838.1, read on the forward strand.
TTATCCATTAGGCCATGGGCGCTTGTTGGTCAGATGTCACTTACGTTTTTAATCGCTACGACCTTTTGTTTTTTTATTTGTTCAACATTAAACAGTTATGTTTGGTTCGCCTTCAATGTCACGGGTCAGTGGGGTCACCTAGTTTTGTCCAGCAGAACTGACAAGTTTTGGAAATTGGAAGGCTCTCAATCATGGTTACATGCTAGTATGTTGATTTAATAAACCTATAAAAATATGAAAAGAAAATAAAATACGTCGAGATTATTTTCAAGGGAAGTGGGCGGTTTCGATCTCAGGAGAAATGAGTTCTTGTCACTTCAGTATGAATCCCCTTCGGTGCGGGATTTTTTCTCAATCATCTTTTCGGATGATTTAGGCTTGTCAGGTGTATAAGTCTTCGGTTTGCCTGTACAAAAAAAAAGATCTATTAGTAAAAATTTATATGTAGGTGAATTCTAAAATTTTACAAGTAAAAAGAAATTAATGGTCGGAATAATTATCGAAATCCCAGTCTAACGTTAATGTGGAAACCATAAACTCCATCACAAGACTATCTTGTAGTGAGCCACAAATCATGACCATTTTTTTATAATAAGTGATGATATGAAAATGGACTAGATTCCTTTCATTTACATTCTGGAAAATTATATACGAAATTCATACTCTATGGTTATGATTTAACACTCCATATTTACTGTTTGAATAGTGAGGTTTGGTTGCGTATTTCTCGTATATGAGGTTTAATTTGAAAATATAGTAGTAAAGTGAGGGTGATAAAGATAATGGGTTTACAAGATCCATGTGCCCACCCCCATCGACTATCTCTTCGCTTAGGTGGAGGCGTTAAATGCGAGCGCATAGTGGGGGTTCGAACTCAGATGTGATGGAAATCCCGACATATCAACACCAAATGAAACCCTTATATTACCGTTCAGCTACTTGACCGGGGAAGGGCAATAAAGATAATGTTTCAATGAATGTAAATAATGTTAGAACTGTAAATCATGCACATAGAATCTATAAGTAAGAATCGAATAAAAGAACAGAGATTGACAAGAAATGTACCAAATCAGATGATGAACAAATTAAGATTGCAGAGGCGAGAAGAATCTCTATCGTTATTTCAGAATATACCCCGTTAGTGAGACGGTTACAGGCGAATTGAATTCACATGCTACAACTGCACGAAATTCCGACTCGCACACTCAAGAACGAAATCTGGCGAATATGTTATGTGAATACTCTCAATCGATTTTTCGAAAGGGACGAATGTTGTGTTCAGAGCGTTTTCGATCTATATAAGTGTTGGAGAATTGTGCATGACGTTGTTGATTTATACAGATGATCAGTCTGTTCAAATGCACAAGAAAATCGAGAAGGTGGGTGATCGTGTTCACCACACGCGCGTGGTCCGGACCGGACCAGACCGCGCGTGTGTGTGGTGAAGTGTCCTCTTCATACTCAACTCATTTAATCATAGATGGTTGAGTTGGATTATATATAGGGGACATTTCTTCTCCTCAAATCCGATGTAGGATGATTTTATAACCCCCACATTTTATGCAATTCATGTCTTTCAAGTACCTACGTTATGATAGCTTTTTCATTACTCTATGTTCAAGTGCTAGTTGAGATGAAGTCAACACATCCTTCATTCGGCAATTCCGATGACCGAAGCCCGTCGAAAAAGTGGTCGGAAGTTGAGCAAAAATATGGGTTCCAACAATCCCCCACATCAATAGAAATGACTCTATAACATATGAGAACTCGACAGAAAAACTTTTGAGAGTATAACGAAGAATCACGACATCTGGGCTTGGTAGCATGTTTCAGCCTTGAACCACCCATTGTGAGCAGCTATTAGACTTACTCGACCAAGTAGTAGACTCGATGTTTTCGAACCACCCGTGCTTTGATGTAAGCCTAGACAACAACTGTCACACAGTTTCATCCTCTCACAGAACTAAGTATTCTATTGTGTTCATTTTGGTCGTGAACTTGCCTAGTTTATCATGAGTGAACTTGGAGAATATAGCATTTCTTTATTCTCCTAGAAGTGACCCCTTTCACACTCACAATGTGATTGACCATCAATGGTATCTTGTCATACCCTATCTTTACTAGGTTATGAAATCATTAAAAGTCGAACAACTTGATTTAGTTTTTCCCTTGAACCTACTTCATGGGATCTCCAATCATGTAGGTAGGGTATCTATCAAGCATCCACTTTTCAATAGGCTTTAAACTCAATCCTCTAGATGATTTCACAACTTTCTCTCTTGATAGACCTTTAGTACATGGATCCGCTAGGTTGTCAACCGACTTGATATAATCGATCGTGATTATACCATTTGAGAGTAGTTGTCTAATGGTTTTATGTCGTCGTCGAATGTGACAAGACTTGCCATTATACATTTGGTTCAATGCCCGAGCCATAGGTAATTGACTTTCACATTGTACAAGTATTGTTGGCACTGATTTGTTCCACATAGAAATATCTTCCAGGGTGTTCCGAAGATATTTAGATTCTTTTTCTGCTTTATCTATCTATAAACTCATACTCAATCGTTGATCTGGCCAATAAATAGATTTTCATGACACAACTGCACCACCAAGTGTGAACACGCATCCACTTGTCATATAGCTTGAAGGACAATTACCTATATATTTTTCTTCTTCTGATACTATTAACATCATTACTTCAACGCTACTCAATGCAGTCGACGTGGACAAAGACAATTACCTAGTAAAAGCAGAGTTAAGGGCTTTTATAATTGGATCGATATGAACACTAATGAAGATAACTTGTTGAGAAAGTAACGAAAGATTTCGACATAGAGGATGTAGATTCTAAAATTAGTCTTGACGAGTTCAAGGCTGGAATTATGAAATGGCTTGATGATATAAAAGATGAAAGGCTTTCGTTTGGTGGACTGAACCTAGACACTATGAAGTTTCTAACTGATGTTCATCAGGTGTGAAAACATATAAACATAACTAATTCCTTCTCTCAGAGCCCCCAATGTTTTTAAAAAAATGTATTTAAACGAAGGTTTTAAGAACTTTTTTTAAAGAAAATTCCCCTGTTATTTAAAATAAAATAAAATTTTGTACTAGTTTAAGATTTACTATAACAAATAGTTAAAGATTAGATATATTAATATACCTTTTTACAATTTTGGGATAATATTTTATTTAAAAAATCTCCAATATCTGATATTTATTGCAAGAATCAACTAGACAAAACGCGTTGTTAGGGGGCGAGGGTGAAAATAATCGCGAAGAAGGCAACAATGAAATAGAGAGTCCAAAGAAAACCATTATCAAAGCAATCCTAATGTTGTTATTAAGAACTTTAATTGCAACTATTTTTGTTGATCCATTGGTGGACTCTGTTAATAACTTCTTCACTACAACTAGCAATCCTTCTTTCTTCATCTCCTTCATCTTCCTACTTTGGCAACTAATTCCACAGAAGAAGTGTCCGCCATTATTTTCACTAGTAGGAAGAAGAAGAAAACCGTGCCTTTAACATTCTCCGAGATACATTTTCTTATTAAACCATACTTTCTATTAAGGGTTTGTTTGGTAAAATCTTGAAAAAGATTTTTTTCAAGATAAATATTTATTTTTTACTTTTTTTTAATATGTCACATCAATTACCGTGTCGAGAAATATTTTTCCTCAAAAAGTACAAAAGTTATTTATAATGTCTTTATCAATAAACAACAAATAAACCCTTACTTATATAGTTTACAAATCTGTTTTTTTCTCTTCCTGTTTTGATGATCTTGTTGTTAGTTTATGGAGCTATGACAATGAACAATGTTCTTTGTCTCGTGGTGTTTCTCGCCCTTGTTTATGCGAGGGGGTTAACATGGAACTTCTCGTCTGAAGTTCCAGTTATACTCAACGTTTGTGTCGTAATGGGCCTTTTGGACAACCTTCAAACACCGTTTCCTCTGTGGACTTCAATTATGGCGTTTTCGCTCTACTCGTTGTCTTTGTTACTGGTTTATGTTCTTGACTATTTTTTGGATAATCATAGATTATCTTTGATTTTGAGCCTTTTACTTTGATATTGGTCAAAATTGTATTGTTTCATGTCCTATACCAAGATAGGTGGTAGGAGGAGCTCTTTATCTTTATTGTTATTCACAATTGGCTTTATTTGTTGGCTTATGTTGTGTGTCACTTATCCCTTAACAAACAAAGGAGCATTAGCACCATGAGTTGGCACCTTTACTCCATATTAAGCAACTCCACGTTAAGAAATTTCAGAAGCACGAACACATCTGTAAGGAAGTTTTAGTTCATGTCTAAAACTTTTTGAATATGTGAACGCACTTAGATATACTCGGGTATGGGAAGACAAAGGTTAATAGGGTGGAAAAAAAACCCGCAACCGTATAACCGAAAGGGTAGTTTGGTTAACTGGATATTGAATAGTCAATAATGTTTAACCAGTTTATTCAGTTAATCAATAACAGTTAACTAAATACGGGATTAACCGATACCGATTAACCGAATATAAACCAATTAATCGAAATATTTTAAATTAATATATTAATTTTTATATCTAAAATCCTTGTTTCTAAATTCTGGTTAACCGAACATATTATGGTTAACCGTTGTAAGTTAACCGAATATAGTAGTTAATCAATACCGATTAATTGACGAGGTTGGAGTGCTCGGTTAATCAACCGTGCCCATCCCTAACGATCAACATTCTAGTTACAGCTTGGACACGATCAAGACTCAGTCGGGCACACTTAGCTCCGTCATGTCGTTTAACCTCCTTTTGACCGTATTAATTTACAAAAATAAAACGTTTAATCTTTTCATTTACTAAATTATGAATTGAACATTTGATTTAACGTTAAAATATCTAGAACAATAACATTAATATGATTAAGGACAATTTTTGTTACTAATTATTTTGATGTAATTGAATTTCATTAATTTCTCTTTTTTAAGTTTAATGCATTGTTGTTATAAAATTCTTTAAAAATAATATATTCCGAAGTAAAAAGTAGAAGCACGCCCAGTGGGACTCGAACCCACAATCGCTTGATTAGAAGTCAAGCGCCTTATCCATTAGGCCATGGGCGCTTGTTGGTCAGATGTTGTTCACTTACAGTCTTATACTATGTCCTTTATTTTGTTCGAATTTAATACACGGGTCAGTTATCAGTGGGTCACCCAGTTTTGTCCAACAGAACTGATTAGGCTTGGGAGGCTCTCAATAATGGTTACATGCTAGTACGTTCATTTAATAAACCTATAAAAAAATAAAATACGTCGAGATTGTTTTCAAGTTAAGATTCATTAGTAAAAACTTATATGTAGGCGAGTTATAAAATTTTACAAGTAAAAACAAATTAATGGACATTAATATAGAAACTATTAATTCCATTACAAGACTATCTTATAGTGAGCCATAAATCACGAATCATGACCATTTTTTATAATAAACGATGATATAAAAATGGTCTAGATTCCTTTCATTTACATTCTAGTAAATTATATATGAAATCCATATTCTATGGTTATGATTTAGCTTCCCGTATTTATTGTTGGAATAATGAGGTCTGGTTGTGTAATTTTTGCGTTTCAGGCTTAATTTGAAAATATAATAATAAAATGAGGGTGATAAAGATAATGAGTTTAGAAGATCCATGTGCGCACCCCGACTATCTCTTCGCTTAGATGGAGGAGTTAAACACGACATATCAACATAAAACGAAACCTTTATATTACCGTTTAGCTACTTGTCCGGGGAAGGGCAATAAATAACGTTTCAATGAATTTAAATAAAACCCTTATACTCCCTTCGTCCCCCTTTTATCTTCTCACTTTCCTTTTCCGGTGTCCCAATTTAATCTTCCCATTTTCTATTTTTAGAAACTAATTTACAACCACTTTATCAATTTTTAATACACTTTCACTCTATCGAATATAAATTCTCTTCTCTCAATATTACTTTATCTTCATTCGATATCTCTTATTTAGTTGTGCCCTTCCCCATAAGGCTCCACCGTCTGGACTAGTTGTCATTTCAGAGAATGATTATTACTTTTTCTCGCTAACTGTTTCCTCTATAATTATTACTTTTTTTTTCTTAATCTTTTTTTAATTACATGAAAAAATCAAAAAGGGAAGAGAGGGTATTACCGTTCAATTACTTGTCCCGGAAAGGTAAGATCGATAAAGATAATGTTTCAGTGAATGTACCGTGCGGTCCATGCATACATCAAACGTGTGGTTCATAAACACTTAAATATTTTCATCTGCTCCACTATCAACACGTGACCGGACAACATCAACAGCTAGTACTAGTACTAGTACCTAGGACATAATAATCACACAATTCAAAAACAATACTCAGATCAAAATACGTACGAACTTAGCCATGAGAGCCACTCTATTCTTCGTCTTCCTCATCCTATCCATTTTATCCACATCAATATCGATAACATCATGGACATACGATGAAGACGACCATTTCGAGCTAACGAGGACAGACGACACATCATCAATGGGGTGTTCGAGTCCGTATGGGTTCATACCGTGCTCAAACACATGGAAGGGGAACATGTTCTTGATAGCGGTGTATGGATACTTCATGTACACTGCAGCTACTTACCTTTACAATGGGTGTGAGCTACTACTTGAGATCGTTGGGCCTGGTATTGTTGGTGGCTTACTCATTCCTGTTCTTGGTGCTCTTCCTGATTCCTTGCTCATTCTCGGTACGTACAATGGACATAACATGATAGATTAAGAATTTGTATGATAACTTTTTTATAATAACATTACTTATATTAAGTTTTTTACTTTTTTTACACGGATAACGAAGCTTTGAAATCCATTACTTTACAAGCTATGGAGCATGTCATAAGTTTTTGTTTTTCAATATGGTAGACATCTACATATTGTTTAGAGTGAGGGAGATCATTTCTAAGGATCGAATCCTCAAATAAGGATAAGAGAGTGTAGTACTCATTGCTAGGCCATGAGAGAGTTGACGTTAAGTTTTTATTTGTTCTTTTGGGATGACAATTAAGTCTTTCTGGAATTAAAATTTTGGTTACAATTGTTTATAGCCGAAGTTCATTATTTAAATACTAAACATAGAATGTTGATTTGTGAGCTTACTAGAGAAAAAAAGAAAAAAAGTGATGAAAATTAATATAAGTGATGTTCGGTATAAAATTATCATAGAGTTCACTTTTTATTTATTTATAAAATGTTCCATGTTTAATTTGTTAACATAGAATGTTCAATATAAAATTGTTATAGAGTTCGAGTAGTAGTGTTTCTTCAGCCTTCTTAACTTTATCATTATTATTATAACTAACGGTTCTTTTAGTCTAATTCTTAAAGTATTGTTTATGAAATTTAAACTTATGAAAGAGGCAAAAATATGTAAGAACCATGACATCTAAATCGCCAAACTCCTCCCACAACGAATTATAAGATTACGATTATATGAGAGAAATTAAACAATGATTTGAAGTGATAAATGGGTGATGATGGACAAATAGGAAAGAGTGAAAGAAGGGAGGGAATGAATGTAGACTCGATTGAGTCTTTAAAGATATAAATTTTCTCTAAGTAAAGAGATATCAAAAAGTTCCAATCTATCAATATAGTATTAAAATAATATAAAAATAGTTTATGTGTTATTTTCTTATTAGTTTGGACAAGTATTATCTTCTCATTCATTTTGAATAGTTTTACACGTTTTAAATTTAGGAGCACTGCTATTTTTGGACAATATTCACATGACAACCAATTTGGTAAACATGTGACAAAAATTATACACCGTACCTTTATTATTATACGACTAAGATAATCTGACTTAATAAAAAAATGTAATTTAAAGAATCTTTTATGTATTATTTTGAGAAATATCATTTTTTATTCTGAACTAGAAATAAAATCTTCTATTTTATACAAGAAAAATCTAGAATTATTGAAAATCTAGCATTATCTTTTATATTTGATTATAAATATATCCTATAAAAAAAATAGAAAAAAACTAAAATAAAGAATACATAATCACAATTAAAAAAGTATTATCTATCTATATATAATACTAAAACAATATGAATGTCAATCTTTCATTAATTTGGACAAATACCATCTTCTCCTTCATTCTGAATAGTTTTCACACTTATCAACTTTTAGGAGCATTGCTATTTATGGACTATATCCACATGACTAGGGATGACACTTCAGAACCGGCAGAACCGAACCGGAACTGGCAATTCTGAGTATATAAGGTTCCGGTCCTGATTCCTAATATCATGGAACTTGGAACTGGCGGTTTGAACCAACAGTTCCATGCGATTTTCCGTTATAATATTTTTAAATAATTGATTAAAACATAATATTATATATAGATGATGAAAATTTTATGTTTTAAGAAATTCTTAAGGAAAGTAGTATATTTATTTAAATAAGCTATTTTTTTAAGGTTCCGGTTTCGAACCAGAACCGGACGAACTGACCTTCTGAACCAATCAGAACAGGTGGGTAAACCGACAATTCTGTCGGTTCCGAGGTTCCAAGTGTTGTCATCTCCGGTCTCGGTTCCAAGGATTAGGAAACCGGGATCGACGGTTCCGGAACGGAAGCCATCACTACACATGCCATCCAATTTGGTAAACATATGACATAAACTTTATTTACTCTGACTTAATAAAAGAAAAATATAATTTAAAGAATTTTGTATGTATTATTTTCGAGAAATATCATTTTTTTAATTCTGAACTAGAAATAAAATCTTCTATTTTATAGAAGGAAAAATTTAGCATTATTAAAAATCCAGCATTATCTTTTATATTTGATTAGAAATATATCTTATAAAGAAAAATAGAAAATGACTAAAATAAATAATATATAGAATCACAATTACACAAAAAGTATTATATAAAAACAATCACTATTTATTATCTATGAGAAAGATATTTACTTATATTAGACTCAATATGATATAATAAACATTATTTATTTATTTATATTTTAAAATTTTATATATCTATATTTTAAAATATTAAAATATTAGATAAATCGTGTGCATTACACGTAGGTTAAACTAGCATTATAAGTTAGAGATGAAGAAAACACTCAATTATTATCATTTATAAGTGTTAAATAAGTAGAGTTAATTAAGACCGGATCATGCTGAGTTAAAGCCAAGTCATGTCGAGTTTGAGTTTGCGCAACATGTTAAAATAGTCAAAGTCGTTGTTACCTCAATTTGAATCTTATTAGTTATTAAAAGTAATTTGGTAAATATACCGTTTAAATTTCTTAAAAATATCGACCTCGATAAATTCAATTGCGAAATAGGAAGTACAATTTTACAAGGATGGAAAAGAGCAAGTATATAAGGATGATAAAGCCCCAATTAATGTAAATATGCATGAAATAAAAGAAGTAAAATTCAAAAAACAAAAAAGGACAAGTCATCAATATTAAATATGTATGAATATATGATGAGAATTACTTGGAAAAATAACTTATATACATAAGAGTCCTAAATAAAAACAATAACGATGTTACAAATAAGGTTATAAAACATCTACATCTCTCTCTATAAGTTACAAACTCGATAATTTACACGTATTAGGCGTGCCAAATTCATCTAGATAGAATAATCTATTGGCTAAGAAAACTTCTTCGAATCGAATCATGGGGCTTAGGTTTGGGTCATGTCAAATTCAAGTTGAGCTAGAAGGCAAAGATCGTTAGTTTTATTATTTTCTATAGTATATTTACTATCAACTATTAAATAATTTTCTATGAAGTTGTGAAATGCGAATAAATCGGAACAACACCTATAAATCGTTGATCCCCTACAACTGCTAGCGTCTACTACATTAAGATTTATAAGAAGGTTATGAACTCTACTAAATCAAGTTGAAAGAGGTTCGATTTTCCCAAGTTTGTTCGACGGATACATTATATTATTCAGACCTCCTATAAAATATATGGTTGGTGATCAAATGTGAAAATTTTCATTTTGTATCCCCAATAACCACATTTCTCACTCTCTCTGAATGAAGCATGTAATTAAGAAGATTGAAGAGTATATGTATGTCCTATTGAAAAGTTCATTGTAATGGTATAATCCAGATGTTGATTAAAAGTCTAGTAGTTTGATTATTCTTTCAAAGAAGTCAAAGTCCATATTTAGAATCACTAGCACTTAGCACTAGGTCAATAATAATATCGAAGGATAATTGTTGTATAAAACAATTATTAACGATCTTATATATTATGATGTAAAGAAGTTTTTCGACCGATCGACTTGAGCTCGATATATACTCAAATCAAATATGGAAAACATCCGATCTCTTTAACATCTCAAAATTTATTGAGGTAGTAATTTATTAGTATTGTGTTGTTTCCCTAACTATTCTTATATACTAGTGATGGCATGCCCGTGCTACGCATGGTCTATTATGCCTTTCTTTTTTTTGTAAGGAAAATTACTTTTATTAAGAGTTGTGTGCTTCGCACGGGCTTGTATTTGGGTTGTTGGATCTTTTTATAGGTGAAAACATATAATTGAGGCGACATTCTCCTTAGAAAATTAATAGAATAATTTATTGCTTTAACATACAATGTGCATTGTCGGTCAAGCACATACTTGCAATTGAAGCTTTTTTTATTACATAACTTGTGTGACCATGTGTAATATTCTATGGATTATTCTACATTACATTATTTTTTATTAGGTATGTAACATTTCGTTATTATTATTTGAGCCTATTTTTTAAAGTTTTAAATTCCATTTCATCCACTATATAACTAATAACGTAAAATGACAACAAACTATATACACATATTAAGAATTGAAGGTGATAGAAAAGATGAAAGAAAACATGCAAAAGAATAAAAATTTATAAGAATAAACTGACATTAAGTTTGACTTCGCTTTGATATTGATCATCTTTTTCCAATCATAAAATCACTCAATTTTTTTATTCGTATATATAGATTCATGGTGATGGCCGCTCTTATGGGACTGCATGCATGCATTCATTTATGTATTTATAGAGTGATAAAGGTTATGCTTTGACTTTTGCAAAGAAGGATCGGAACATAAAAAGAGAAAAGGTTTAAGGCGGTTTTGAGAATGAGAATATTTAATTCTACTAAAGGATATAAAATGAATTATGTGGAGTCTTGGAATTCAAAGAGACGTGAAGTTAAATTTAATTAATTTGACTATTTATCTTCCATAATCAAGTAGAGGGTTAATACAACTTCTATTTTATTTGAGAGTTTTTCATTTTTCTTTCGCATTTATTTTAAAAATGATCAATAATGAAAATAAGGGTATGTTGAGAAACATGCTTAAAAAACTCAACTTTATAAGGATTATGATATGATATGATGTATAAATTCATGGCGATGGACTCTCTTATAGGACTGTATGTGTTTGTTCATTTATTTATTTATAGAGCAATGAAGGTGATGCTTTGACGTGTGCAAAGAAGGATCGGAACATAGAAAGAGCAAAGGTTCAATGCTGTTTCAGAATAAGAAAGGACTTTTATTTAATAGTAATAAAGGATAGGTGAATTATGTGGACTCTTGGAATTCAAAGGGACACGAAGCTTAATTTACTTAATTTGACTATTTATCTTTCTTAATTGAAAGGAAGGATAATGCAATTTTCATTTTATGTGAGAGATTGATGGTGATGGCCGCTCTTATGGGACTGCATGCGTGCATTCATATCTTTATTTATAGAGTGATAGATGTTATGCTTTGACTTCTGCAAAGAAGTGTCGGAACATAAAAAGAGAAAAGGTTGAAGGCGGTTTTGAGAATGAGAATATTTAATTGTACTAAAGGATATGACATGAATTACGTGGAGTATTGGAATTCAAAGAGACAGGAAGTTAAATTTAATTAATTTGACTATTTATCTTCTATAATCAAGTAGATGGTTAGTACAACTTCTATTTTGTTTGAGAGTTTTTCGTTTTTCTTTCGCATTTATTCCAAAAATGACCAATAATGAAAATAAGGGTATGTTGAGAAATATGCTTAAAAAACTCAACTTTATAAGGATTATGATATGATATGATGTATAGATTCATAGTGATGGGCTCTCTTATAGGACTGTATGTCTGTGTTCATTTATTTATTTATAGAGCAATGGAGGTGATGCTTTGACTTGTGCAAAGAAGGGTCGGAACATAGAAAGAGCAAAGGTTCAATGCGGTTTCAGAATAAGAAATGATTTTATTTAATAGTAATAAAAGATAAGAAGGGAATTATGTGGACTCTTGGAACTCAAAGGGATGCGAAACTTAATTTGACTATTTATCTTTCTTAATTGAGTAGAAGGCAAATGCAATTTTCATTTTATGTGAGAGATTTTATTTTTCTTTCACACTTATTTCAAAAAAGATGATTAAAGAAAATAAGGACAACTGGGGAAATTTAAACAAAATCCAAGTTGAGTTTGAGGGCATACTTCTCAAATCGATTTAGATCTAAGAAGAAAATCGAGTTTCTGATGTAGAGGATCCCGTATGTGGCCAACTACAGAGCATACTTTTCAAAAGAGAGGAAGAGAGATGAAGAGAGGAAGATATTCTTGCACAATGGAGAGTGTCTCTATTTATAGGCTAAGGAGGAGGGATTGGGCTAACCAAATTGGGCCGAACAAATTGGACCGAGTAATAGGAATTCTAGAAGAGGGTGAAAATTAAAAATGAGTGAAAATGGGTCTTCAATGGAGGAGTAATGAAAATGAAAATTTACATTTAAGATTTCAATGTCCCCCTAATCTTTATGTGTATTAAGATTAAGATAAGATAAGATAAGATAAGATAAAGATATTTGCAAAATTTAATAGGAATAAAGGGATATTTATTGTTTCTTAAACCCCACATTTAGTGATTTGAAGTACCCCTAATCTTTATATATATTAAAATTAAGATTAAGATTTTTTAGAATTCTTTGACCTAATTACTCCATAAAACTTAAGGGATAATTATTGTTGTAGTACACACTTATCTTATTTCTTTAACCTTATTCATTTTCAAAATCCAATAGAATATAGGAAGTATTTATTGTTTTTAAACTCATATTTAGTGATTTGCGTCACCCCTAATCTTTATATAGTAAAACTTAATGGATAATTATTTTTTTAGTACACACTTATCTTATTCCTTTAACCTTATTCATTTGCAAAATTCAATAGAAATAAAGAAGGTATTTATTGTTTCTTAAACTCACATTTAGTGATTTGCGTCACCCCTAAACTTTATATATATATTAAGACTAGAATTATGTTACCCGTGCTTTGCACGAGCCTTATATATGTCAATATTTTAGCTTATGATGAGTTTTAATTTATGTTTCACGTGAGTGTAATTCTAGTTTTATTTCATACAATGGTAAAATAGGTCTAATATTAACACTATAAATATATTCATGTAGGTCTAATTCTAATTTATTTTATATAATTTTAAATAGGTCTAATTATTATATTATAATCATCTATTTATTGTATACACAAACATCTATTTTTTAAAAATTGGTATTACTTTATTATCATATCGTGACATTTTTTTTAAATAGTTGATATGTTTATTACTCAATATATCTTATTTTCTTCTTTTAGAAATTTATTTTGAATCTTAATTACCGGATTTCCTTAATATAATTATACTGTATGTAGTTAAACTGATGTTTACACAAATTAAAATAATATCATACTATTAATATTTATCTTAGTGATAGATAAAGATTTAGATAAATTAGAATTACATTTAAATTAATTTTAGTTATTTGAAAAACATTTAAAATCATTAAGTAGAACAACTATAACTATAAATATGTTCACCCATTATATTATATGCTTAAGATTAGAACAACGATAATTGAGCTCACTTGAAGAGGATGTTTGAGATAATTTTTTTCCTTTTGTAAAATTTTTGGATGTAAATATATTCACCCATTATATATACTGATATTATATGCTTAAGATTAGAACAACTATAATTGAGCTCAATTGAAGAGGAAGTTTGCGATATTTTTTCCTCTTGTAGAAAGTTCGAGTGATCAATTGATATTAGAGAAAAGGGAACATTTGATAATTTGAGACTGACCAACTTATATATATATTCTTCTATAGATGAATTATTTTGTGTGGACTATATAGTCGTGAAAATTGTGCAGACCTTGGGGGTACACTGGTAGTATACTGAGAAGTGCACTTGGTGGTGCACCAACAAGTACAACATTAGTATACTGAGGAATGCACCGATAGTGTACTAGGTAGTGCTGCTATGATGAGTTTATACAGTTCACACGAATATTTAATCTGTACCGAAAACTTTTACATATATATAGAAGATTTGAGAAATGAAAACATCTAATTATTAGAATTGACCAACTTATGTATACATATATAGACAGCTTCGGAGGCACTATACATATATTTTTTTTGAACAGGCCAACAAAAGGAACTATACATATTTGACATCAAAACCAAGTCTCTAAATGACACTAGAGTTGGTTCTTCCTGCTATTTAGATTCTGAGATACAAAGAATGTCTAATTCAATACTATATTGGAGATAGAATATTTCAGTAACAAAATCCTCTTTTCCCCCCCTGGAATTCCAATATGCATCTTTCATATAATTAAATGGCAAATTGAACCTTCTACAAGTTCCTCACCTCAATCATCAATTAAAATTAAGATGCAAAAAGATGAAATAAAGAAAATGGAGAACATTTGAGAATTTTCACTAATAGTGTAGGTGGAATAATTATATTTATTTTTTTATTTTTAGAGTAATAGGAAAATATAGAAGAAACTTCCCTTGATTTGTGTACAATCTTGTAGAATAATAAGTATTTTTAAACAGAGATAGTCTATATTAGAGTCTAATAAAACTAGCAAGGCTACATGTGACCTAGGGTGTGTTCTGCAGTCTGTGTATTATCGTGTCTGAAACTGAAATAGAATATTATTGTGTCTGAAATTATTGTGTCTGAAACTGAAATTAGTGTATTGTTCTGTAATGGGTGTTCGGTATACAGTGTATTATTTAAGGGTAAAAATATTTGAAGTTTCCAAAATACCCTGAAAATAAGCACTCTGTGAACAAATGGAATACAAAGGAAAGGGCAGAAATCCTATGTCCTCCATTAAGTGCCCAATCCAGCCTTTGTCCTCCATTAAAGTGCCCAGATCTTCGTCCATTAAAGTGCCCAAATCTTCGTTCTTCCTTCGAATTTATGCCCTTTCCTTTCCCTTCCATTTGTTCTCAGTAGCCGCAACCTTTGTCCTCCATTAGAGCATCCTTCGAGCTTCGTCCTTCGTCCTCCATTAGAGCCTCCTTCGAGCGAAGAACCCTAATTCGAAGAACGAAGAATCCTAATTCGAAGAACGATAATCTGGAGGAAGAACGAAGAACCCTAATTCAAAGAATGATAATCTGAAGAACCCTAATTCTGGTATGTACAGATTCAAAGAACGAAGAGGAGAGGACAAACCGGATTCGAAGGAGAATTGGAAAAATATCTGGAGGAAGAACGAAGAACCAGTAGCACGGAGATCTGGAGGAAGAACGAAGGATGAAGAAGAACGAAAAAAGGGAAGAACAAAGATCTGGAAGAAAAAGTCGAGTGGCATCGGGATGTAAATATGGGTGCATAACCAATAATACTCCTTCATAATACACCAAAAGCTAGACTACCAAGCTTTTTTTGTGTATTATGTGTATTATTTTATACTCCATAATACCCGATAATACACGTTATACCGAACAAGTTTTTAGAAAATTTTAATACACAGAATACATGTGTCTGAAATAATACACATAATACATGTGTTTTCGAAATAATACACATATTACCCGATAATACGCATGCCGAACACACCTTTAATATAAAGTTTTTGAACGAGAAGGCTGCATGCGGCCCTGTCTTGATATCAAAATGGTCACTAAGAGTCCGAAACGATCAAGATCATAACGTCCTTCCTGGAATTAGGACTTGCATTACTTATTATATATTTCCATATCAAAAGTTGTTTCTTATTTTTAATACGTTTCCTTTTCTATAGTTTTTATATTATATGCATTTTGTATATCGGGTGTACACCCATTTTATGCTTAGGAGGCCGGTCTATGTAGTTAAAGGCATCGAAGTCCATTAGAGTTTTAGGCTGGATTCTTTGGCTATAAGTAGTCACCTTGTATTAAGTTACAATCAGGTTGAAGTTAGAGTTATGTTTTATCATGATTTATGTCGCCTCTTAGCTTCATTGTCACCTTTTTTACTCATTCAAAATCAAAACCAAACACCCATCCCAAATCTATCCATCTGGTAAAATAAATCTACCTAACTATCTAGATCTGGTTGCGAGATGAGTCGAACCCACTCGATTCATATCCCGGTGAATTATTTGATCTAGATTAAGGCAAATATTTAGTGTTTTTTTTTCCACACCCTAATCATTCTATATAGTATAAGAAAGATAAAATAAGATAATAAGATACAATAAGATAAGATAAGATTACTTGGCAAAATACGAAGTTTATTAAATATTTTGTTCAATTTTTGGGTATGGAAGACCCTGGTTAACCTAAATTAAAAATAAATTGAACGAGAAAATAAAAGTTTTTAACAAGCAATACAAATGAATTCGTACAACCGAATTCATAAATCATCAGAGCGTATGATTTTTACCAACTCTAGCACCCGTTGCGAATTCATGGAGAGAGCTAGAAAACTAGGGCATACAAATCTAGCTTTCTGGAAATCCATAAATTTACCTATATCTTCACTAGGCCATGACCTTTTGGCGATGAAGTCAGCCGCTTCGTTAGATTCTCTGAAGATTAGATAGGTCTTAACATCCGAGAAGTTGGCTAAGATTTCTTCAGTATCTTTAATCATATGGGCAATGTCCCAAGGAACCTTCCAGGTTCTTTGAAGACTATGAATAACTGATGAATTATCTCCTTCGATAAAAAAATTTCCTCAACTGCAAAGCATGGACTGCCCTTAAACCAGCGAGGATGGCAAGAGCTTCAAGATGGAGCGGATTTGAAACGTTGACTGAATTTTGATGAGCAACAATGATGTGGCTAGCTGAGTTTCTAATGACGTATGTGATGCTACTTCTAGCTAAGTTGACAACACCGTCAAAGTTAATCTTCACCCAACCATCAGGAGGGGAGGACCAACCTCGTCTACGATTTTGGTTTCTGATCCTCTTTAGGGCTGGTGAGACGTCTGGTTTGTTGGTCTTTTTTTTTGGGAGTCCAAATTTTTAACTGCGAGAGAGATCTGGATATGATCTTTTCATGGGTTTCTGGTTATCTATATGCTTCTTTATGGAAAACAAAATCATTCCTAGTATGCCAAATATTTCACTAGAGAAAAAGTGCAAGATTATAGCTCGTATTAGAATTTTAAAAATGCAGAGAAGATTGTAGGAAGTCTTCTTCATTCGAGAGGTTGAAAGAGTAGCCAAGACGAGAAGCTAAAAGGGAGAATGTTGCAATGGTGAAGTGACATTGGAAGAATAGGTGTGAAGTTTTTCTCGTTAGCTTGACTGCATAAAGTGCAGGTGTTTGGGACTCGATGATAGAAACGATTTGGCCATTCTCTGGTAGGGAGATTATCCGAACACGCTTTCCATAAGAACAATTTAATTTTCGGAGGAATGTAAAAATTCCAAAGTTTTTCATCATAGGTTGTATTATTGTGAACTCTAAGGGAGTTGAAGGCCAAATTTGAGGAAAAATACCTGAGGGGGACGGGTACCAAATTACCGAGTGTTGGACTGGAGAGGTAGTAATGTAAATTTTTTAAGATACTGGAAACAATTTGTTCAGGGAGGAAACTGCCTCAAACTACAGAGGTCCCATTGTCTTAAAGTATTGATGAATTTTTTACCTTAATATCCGAAAGATGTGGGGAAAAGTAGTCTTTGATGTTGATTTGAGGGATCCAATGGTCCGTCCAAAATGAAATACGAGTCACACCGCCAACTGACCAGAGGATGTTTGTAAAGAATTCCGATTTAAATGATAGTAGTTTGTTAAACTACCAAGAGAACTTGTGTGATTTCTACAATTCTGATAGGCGGGTATTTTTAATGTACTTCTCGTGGATAATAGAGCACTATATTGAATTAGGATTTGAGAGAAGTTGCCAAAGGAGCTTCATCCGGAGGCCTTATTATGTTTGAAGGATAGGCTAATGCTCATTCCTCCTTCATTTTTTGGCTTACAGATCTTGTCCCAACTGATTAAGGGATGAAAATTCCTATCATAATTATTCCAGAAGAAATGTTAATGAATGTCATCAAACTCCTCGCATAAACCTTTGTAAACACTGCATAACGTGGTTCATTTTAGCGGATAGATTGGATTGAATCAGAACAGTTCTACCAGCCTGAGAGAGGAATTCTGTTTCCATTGAGATAATTAATGTGTTAAGTTCTGCTTATAGGATTTGAAAGATTGTTTAAAGATTCTAACGTTAATAGTTTTTTTACAGAAATCAATAGGGAAGCCATCCTGACCAGGAGTTTTATTTGTCAGTTGTTCAAAAACAACATTTCTAATTTCCTCATAATTGGGCGCCTTGGGCAGAGAGAGGTTATCCACGTCAGAAATGATTTTTGGGATAATACTTAGATCATGAATTGTAGGAATTAATGTTGTTTTGTTTGTAAATCTTTTAGAAAGTTCAAGGGTAATCCTATTGGAAATGTCTTCTTGAGAAGTGAAGAGAGCACCATCCGAAGACTCAAATATGAGAATTGCTTGGCAGATTAAGATAGAAGGTAGGTTGAAAAAATTAATGTTCCTTTCAATATTGACCCAGAACGAATCTTTTTCTTCTTCCCTAGAACGAATCTTTTTATATAAAAATGAAGAGAGTCTTAACATCTTGATATTCAAATCAGTATAGATGGTATTTTGGGAGACTAATAGGAGTTTAAAAGTTTTATTATTGAAGTTTTCTTTTTGGAGGACTCATAGTCCGCCACGCGTGCTGATTTCCGGGCACCAAAACAACTTATCAAATCCAAGTTTTTTAAATTTCAAGTTGTGAAGGTTGAGAGTCAGTTTCTTTTCGTTATGCAAAATATATCAAAATAATTTAATTTATGGAAACAAATAATTTCAGTAATGAATGTAGACCTTCAAACACTTCTCAAATTCGAAAAACCAATATTCATAAAATCACAATTCAGACTTGCTACAATTACAACCATCATAGTTTCTACAAAAAAAAATACTCAGGTTGTGAGTCAAGGATAAAATCTTACATGAAGACAACCAAACAACAGAATTGTGACTCCATAGAAAGAAAACGTCAATAGTACATTTAGCATTACACAATAATTTCAAAATAAAATTCAAATAACTGAGCAATTGTTCTAGTTTTGTTTCAAGGGTAGTGTCAATGCAAGAATTTAAAGCTAAGAATTTAGAGTAAAGGATGAGAAAAGTACCAATACTGATAAGAGGACACATCATCACTGATCGGTTGGATTTTGACCCTCACACGGTTCTTTCGGGGCTTCTTGTTGCTTTGTTTAGGCGTATTGGCTTTGTCTTCCAAATCCTTTCTCTTTGAATCTCCTCCCGAACTCGTGGCTTTCTCTTTGTCCAAGAGATCGATGTTGTTGATTTTTTGCACAATCGATGTGTTAGGGTTGTCGTTTTTTTGGAGAAGCTTCTTTTTCTGCATTGTGGACGAGCGCAACATGTTGAGAGACTGGGCAACACTGGGTGGGCATATGGAACTGTGGGCAATAGTAAAATGGTTGGCTTGGGAATCTCATACCAGGTTTGTTCATAGGGATGTGTTTGCTGCTGAGGGTGTGTTCGGTAGAGAGGGTTCAACATCATCGGCATCGGCGACATCTGAGATTACTGGTGTTGGGCATATAAAGCTGGATCGAAACTAGGCATGGGAAAAGTTGTCAATTGGTAGGTTAACTGGTTCATGAGTTGAATGTATTGGGCCGCAGAAGTTTGGGCCGGTTCTTGAAGCAAAACGTCTTTGCCTTTGAGTTTAGAGCGGGCCACTTCAAAGGAATCGGGAGAGAAGGTTTCTAGTTTCGGGCTTAAACTACTTGAGCTTTTATTTATAAAGTTTTTCCCTTTACGCCAATTAGGGATTTGCATATTGGGACATAGCTTTTGTAGTAAAGGGCCCAGTAGAAAATCCGCCGTCTTCTTGCTAGCATCGGCCTGCTATTGAGTTTTGTTTGGGTTAAATGAGTGGATAATCGCAAGTAAATTGTTCCGTAAGAAATCTTAAAAAAGATGATCTTCCTTATGAAAACACCCGCAACCCGGAGAGTAGCCCTCGTACCACATCTTGAAAGTTAATGGTTTGCCTTTGAGACCAATAATTTGCACGTAACCCTTAGGTTCTGGGAAAGGGACATTAGCACAAAATCTAACAAATTTTCTCTTATTCTTGCCATTAGAACTTTCATTAGCTTGTTACCGCTTAGAACCATTTTCAGTGCTTTATTGTTTTGGAATTCAAAAGGAAGGAGGAAAAAGACGAACCCATATGTCAACGACCGAAATGTGAGTAGAGATAGGATCGAAATCGTTAGTATAGGGAATAACGAGCATGAGCTTACTTTGGACGTGGTAGGGGCGATTTTCCCATACAAAATCCCTTGCTTCTTTGTTGGAAAAAGAGAAAAGTAGCCAGTTGTTGCCTAACTCGTCAACCTTATCCCTTTCCACGCATCTTTGAGCTTTGTGAGTACCGTTGAGGAGGAGATTGACGATTCAATATCGACTATTCTAGTGAGGAGGGAAAGTTGCTGGAGATCCATCCTCTTCTTAACTTCTGGGAGTTCGTACGGGTTGGGATACCGGGAGTTCCGAGATTGGGCATTTGATCTGATACATTGATGCTAGAACTAGTTGGAAAGGAAGGACCCTCATTGGTGAAGATATCAAGGGTCTTGTTCGGTTAAGGTAGTGCTTGACATTGGAGGAAAGTGAGGAAGATTGTCATATCAGGTTGGTGCTATGGTGGAAGGGAGGCCTAAAGGATTTCTGGGAGTCAATGGTTCAAAGTGAGGTTGCATCAATGGATTTTTGTCAATGGTGAAGTTCATCACTGCCTCATCATAAGTGAGGTCAGGCATTGTGACTTTTCGTTGGGAGAGGGGGCTGATACAATGAATGGGCAGTAGATGAGACATGCAATGGTAGTATGGGATGAGTGAAAAACAGAGGAGGAGAGGTTCCTATTTATAATGTTCAAGTGTCTAATATCCTGAGTAACTAATTCACAATCAGTTTTAATTGCCAGGGTTCAAATAAATGGAATAATCTAAAGGGAGAAAGATTAATCCACATAGTTCAGGCTTGGTACAAATTTGAATTTGGTAGGTAGTTTGAAAATCGGACCAGGCATTTTGCTTAATAATGTAAGAGGTATAAGATAATGTATTTTTACAATCAAAGTTTCAAGGTTTATGGTAATCTGGCAATTTAATGGAAGAAGAACGACTGTAGGAATTAGTTAGTATAGGAAGAATAATCATTGGATCATATCTAGCATTTAAAGGATGTAGAAAACACGTGTTTTTGATCAGCTATTGTTCTCTGTCACTAAGGTTCATTAAGCCTTAGTTGCGCTTAACAAGGATTCAATTGCGCTTTGAATGCTTGGCTTGCGCTTAACCTATGATGAACTATTAGTAATTAATTTACTAAAGTCCTTAAGTGCGGAAGAGGTTAGACAGACAATAAAGCGCGCTTTAAGTTGTTAAAGCGCACCTATATTTGCACACACAAGGATTTCCAAACGGTGAGAACCCTAAGTCACTAGCTGACTCGGGATAAAACTCACCACTACACTTGTATTGATTAAGAAGTGATTACAATCTCTCGCTTCAACACTTGAAGCTCACTCGTAAAGCACTCTCTCTACAATACTCTGAGTTCAGCTCTGAAGAACAAGAAGGCACTCTCAACACTCTCTGATTACAAACGAAATATCTCTTAAGCTCTCTCTAGCTTCCTATATTCTCTACGTTTGCAATATCTAGAATGAATGTAATAGTACTCTATTTATACACAATCCTCAAGCTAAACCTATAACTCAATTGTGTAACAAACAAAGACTAAACACAATGCCACCTCATCAATCCGTGTGCCTTGATCACTTCACCAGAATTAATCAACGGCTTGGAGTGAATTGGTTTTGTTCTTCATGTGTTGATCCACGCCACATAAGCAATCCGTGTGCTTCAAGCTCTAACAAACTCTTGCCACGCTGACGATCCCTGGAGTGGCGTCCCAAAAGAGTGTAAAGTTCTTCTCGCACCTTCCTGTGCACGCAACTTGCACTCTCCCGCTTTACCATCCTTCATAGCGTGTAGATTTGTTCTTCTGCGCTCTGGCGCACCCTAAGCTTCAGTGGAACCTCGTGGTCAACTTCCTTCAAGCGCGTCTCTAAGCCTTCGAAGCTCGATCACTCTTACTTCTTGGTCTTGAATGGATTTATTAAACACCGTTTGCGAAACTACTATCTCCGCTTGGTGTTAAGCGCGACTGTGACCAGTCAAGCGCATCTCTAAGTGACTTAAGCGCATCCTTACAAATATGGCAATGACCTGGAAGGCTTAAAAACACTAAGCGATTAAACATTTTAGTTTGTTATCATCAAAACAAAGAGAAATAGATTAAGCTTTAACAAGATGATTAAAGCTCAACTAACAATTTTCCCCCTTTTTGATGATGACAAACTATAAACAGGTAAGCTCATGAATACTTTCTTAAGTGACTAAAATGAAGGCAATAATATCAATTTAATCAAGTATTCAGATTCGGAATTGGATCAAAGTATCTTACCAAGGTACTTAACCATACCAGTTTTCAATTCCCCCTGAATTCAAGCACGATCTCATACTTCCCCCTTAATCAAAGAGGAATTTACCTGTGTTTTTCCCCCTTTTGACATCATCGAAAAAATTCAAAGCAAAGTCATACGGTAAGAAAGATAGTAGAGTGCGCTTGCTAGCTAAGACGTCAAACAAAGCTCAATAGAGAACATTAAGCAACTTAAATAAAGAAAAGTCACGTCAGTAAGGCTCTCAGAGATATAAAAATCAAATGCAAACTTTGTTATCATTAATCACAAACTGTCACAAGCAAAGTTGGAACCCTAACGAGCGAATTCATAAAAAACATAAACAAAGCAGAGAGAAAAGAGAGAATCAGCAAAAGCGCTTAAAAGCGCAACCATCACAACATCTCAAGAGCTACCACCCCGTTCTTCGTTAAACCTCTCCTGAACTAGCTTCAGCATTGAAGACATAATCTCCACCATTTCACCAAGACGCTTCTCAACCCGCTCCTGATGCGCTTCCATTGAAGCTACTATAACAGACAAATCGGCGGAGCTGGAGGAGACCCGAGCGCGAGGGCTCAGCTCGGAGCGCGAGCTAGTGTGGGGTTTCTCCTCAGTCTTGGGCGACACGATGGCAACTATGGCGTCTGTGGTAAGAAAGGTAGAACAAGCATAGTCTGGGAGAGAAGTGTCATACAAACCATCAGCTCGAAGCCTTTTGCAGATAAGGTGGGGAAAAGGCAGAGGTCCAGAAGTAGCAGTGCGACACAACACCAAGTGGCTCATCATAAGCTGAGCAGTGTTAACTACCTGATTGGAAATTACGGCAGCCATGATGCAACAATCAGCAATAGTCACCTTATCACGATCATAATCTCGTGGCGTGATGTTGGTGATGATGAAGTGGTGAAGTAAGCGCTTGGCCGGGCGAAGCAGATCAACTGTGAGCGCACCCTTTGGCACATTGGGGCCAAACACGGTCTTCTTGAGCGCAGTTGCACCAGCTGGCCAATTCTTTTTATACAGCCGACCAAATCCGCTGGACTGCTCTGTCAGCCCCTATAGCCTTTGCCAAATCTTTGACTCTAAAACACTCCTTTTCATTACCTTTCCAGGTGAAGGTCACCGAGCTGTATTCAGGGTTGGGCTGTTGATACTCCAGAGTGGCATAAAATTGATAATCCATCGCGTTGTTGCAGCGCGCTGGTTCCGTTCGAGCATATCCCACCCTTGAAAACTGAGCCACGTGGCAAAGCGGGCAACATGAGAGGAGTCGTGGAGGCCGGTGAGCAAGTCTGGGGTCATTATCTCCGGAAACAGAAAGGAGCGCTTCTGCACACCCTGAGGAACTGGAGGAAAGTCAGTTAAGCCAGTTACCTTGGTGCGCTTTGATCTTGTCGAAGCGCCAACCGGTTTCAGCTCAGGGGGAGGAGACTGGTGCTCAGAACCATCGGAGGACTCGACATCCTCTGAAACAGCTGGTGGAGGAGCGACTGCCTTACACTTTTTACCTTTTCTGCGAAACGCATCACTCTGTCTATCCGGCTTCTGAGATTGGAGAGGAAGAGGAGACTGAGCGCTTGTTCGGGGAAGAAGCTGGAACTCTTCATAAGCGTCAGAGTCAGAGGGAATACTGGTTAATAGCTCCTTAGGTGACTGGAGGGAGTGCGCTGGAGGCCTGATTTTAGAACCAGGGCGAGAAGGAGTATCTATGGTGAGAAGCCCTTTACCTTTAGCCGGTGTTGTATGAGAGGTCTCAGCCTGAATTCTTCCAAGCTCTTTAACTGGATCATATCCAGCGAGCTCTAGATCTGAGGCAAGTAACTCCAAATCTACAGGAGGATCATGTGAGAATTTGGGTTTTGAGGGGCTTTTTGAGGGAGGAGATGGGTCATCGGTGCCGGTTAGATCTATGGGAGGAGATGGTGATTTATGAGCAGGGACGTAGTAGGTGGTGGTTGTTGAGAGGCCGCTTTAGTGGAAGGGGATGTTACCTCATGAGAAACTGGGATATGGTGTGACGCAGGCTGAGTGGAGGATGAGGCTTGGACGATGGACTGGATCTTTGCGAGGGTTTCAGGGTCAAGGTCTGGAAGTGCGCTTAAGACTTTGTCCATGATGACGAGTGTAAGTAAAAATGGAGAAAGAGAGTAGAAGAAGAGAGTATAGGTAGGAGATAAAAGATGGTAAGGTAGGATTGGAAGACAAATACCTCATATATATAGCTCTTTCAACAACTCTGGAGCCGCTTCAACAGACCAATCAAAAGATAGAGCCGTTGCACCATCAACGGTCCAATAAAAACTCCCGAAAATGGGCTAGGCCTGCGCATAGCCTCCAACGGCTAGAAATCTAACCGTTACACTGCAAAGTATCCGTTACATCTCTTGAGCGGCACACTTTAATTACTTAAAAAGTATCTCTTCATCGTTAAGCAAACCCAACTATGAAGGAATTCCACCCTGATGCGCTGCAAAGCGCGATGCACTGTAACACTTATATGCGCTGAACACTGAAGCGCATGCCGAATCACCTCTGAAAGCTAAACCGAAGAAGTATAACACTGATTAAGATGAGTAGACGTGAGAGTGTGATGTCCAGTTCAATTTTCAAACTACAATGTAAAGAAATTCATGAATAGGAAGATGCACATTTCATATAGGGGACATTAGAGCATTCAATCACTCAAGTTGATGTGGATGTATGTGCATATACATGTAGCATGGTAATTTAGGCTTTATGTCACCAAATAAATACTTCTCTAATGTAGAGCTCAATAAAGGACGAGAGAAGCGTTACATCTAGTCAGGCTAGGGACACCTATGCAATGGATCATTTCTTAGGCATGTAATATGGGTAGAAGACGATCACCATTTTCACGTTTTGGCAAAGAAGAGCATGCATGGACTAGGATTATATCAAATCGAGCCAAACAAGTCAGACAAGTTCAATACTAATTCATTTCAATGATCAACTAAAAGCATGAAGACTCAAAGCTATCAAGCGCAAGCGACCATAGTTCGTACCTTGATACTAAGCTCGCTAGTTCTAGTCAAATAGAGGAATACTTACAGTGCCATTGCCTCGAAGCTAATGGAGTCGAATAAGGCCAAGCTGAACCCTGAGGTTTAAGAATACCTGACGATTAAGAGCCTTAGTGAAGATATCTGCCAATTTCCCTTCTGAAGATACGTGAATAAGCTTGATGCCCTTGCGCTTCAAA
>NW_027369839.1:0-39982 GCF_046119375.1 Phyllobates terribilis
ATGGAATATTTGTAAATGCACAAACAGTAATATCTCCACATTGCAAGGTGCAATTCTGAAATTTTTTTAATGAATATTGTAATGCACAAACAGTAATATCTCCACATTGCAAGGTGCAATTCTGAAATTTTTTGCTCCAAAAATCAATGAATATTGTAAATGCACAAACAGTAATATCTCTGAGTGAGACCAGCTTAACGTTTCAATGGCAAAAATCAATGAATATTGTAAATGCACAAAGAGTAATATCTCCACATTGCAAGGTGCAATTCTGAAATTTTTTGCTTTTTCCTGCTAATCCTAGCATGATAAAGAAGATTCAAAGAGAGTGAGATGCCAGCTCCTTTCATTCAGTCAGTAGCTTCAAACATTTCTGGTATATGAAAAACATGTTTTTCAATGGCAAAAATCAATGAATATTGTAAATGCACAAACAGTAATATCTCCACATTGCACGGTGCAATTCTGAAATTTTTAGCTTTTTCCTGTTAATCCTAGCATGATAAAGAAGATTCAAAGAGAGTGAGATGCCAGCTCCTTTCATTCAGTCAGTAGCTTCAAACATTTCTGGTATATGAAAAACATGTTTTTCAATGGCAAAAATCAATGAATATTGTAAATGCACAAACAGTAATATCTCCACATTGCACGGTGCAATTCTGAAATTTTTAGCTTTTTCCTGTTAATCCTAGCATGATAAAGAAGATTCAAAGAGAGTGAGATGCCAGCTCCTTTCATTCAGTCAGTAGCTTCAAACATTTCTGGTATATGAAAAACATGTTTTTCAATGGCAAAAATCAATGAATATTGTAAATGCACAAACAGTAATATCTCCACATTGCAAGGTGCAATTCTGAAATTTTTTGCTTTTTCCTGCTAATCCTAGCATGATAAAGAAGATTCAAAGAGAGTGAGATGCCAGCTCCTTTCATTCAGTCAGTAGCTTCAAACATTTCTGGTATATGAAAAACATGTTTTTCAATGGCAAAAATCAATGAATATTGTAAATGCACAAACAGTAATATCTCCACATTGCAAGGTGCAATTCTGAAATTTTTTGCTTTTTCCTGTTAATCCTAGCATGATAAAGAAGATTCAAAGAGAGTGAGATGCCAGCTCCTTTCATTCAGTCAGTAGCTTCAAACATTTCTGGTATATGAAAAACATGTTTTTCAATGGCAAAAATCAATGAATATTGTAAATGCACAAACAGTAATATCTCCACATTGCAAGGTGCAATTCTGAAATGTTTTGCTTTTTCCTGCTAATCCTAGCATGATAAAGAAGATTCAAAGAGAGTGATATGCCAGCTCCTTTCATTCAGTCAGTAGCTTCAAACATTTCTGGTATATGAAAAACATGTTTTTCAATGGCAAAAATCAATGAATATTGTAAATGCACAAACAGTAATATCTCCACATTGCACGGTGCAATTCTGAAATTTTTAGCTTTTTCCTGTTAATCCTAGCATGATAAAGAAGATTCAAAGAGAGTGAGATGCCAGCTCCTTTCATTCAGTCAGTAGCTTCAAACATTTCTGGTATATGAAAAACATGTTTTTCAATGGCAAAAATCAATGAATATTGTAAATGCACAAACAGTAATATCTCCACATTGCAAGGTGCAATTCTGAAATTTTTTGCTTTTTCCTGCTAATCCTAGCATGATAAAGAAGATTCAAAGAGAGTGAGATGCCAGCTCCTTTCATTCAGTCAGTAGCTTCAAACATTTCTGGTATATGAAAAACATGTTTTTCAATGGCAAAAATCAATGAATATTGTAAATGCACAAACAGTAATATCTCCACATTGCACGGTGCAATTCTGAAATTTTTAGCTTTTTCCTGTTAATCCTAGCATGATAAAGAAGATTCAAAGAGAGTGAGATGCCAGCTCCTTTCATTCAGTCATTAGCTTCAGACATTTCTGGTATATGAAAAACATGTTTTTCAATGGCAAAAATCAATGAATATTGTAAATGCACAAACAGTAATATCTCCACATTGCACGGTGCAATTCTGAAATTTTTAGCTTTTTCCTGTTAATCCTAGCATGATAAAGAAGATTCAAAGAGAGTGAGATGCCAGCTCCTTTCATTCAGTCAGGAGCTTCAAACATTTCTGGTATATGAAAAACATGTTTTTCAATGGCAAAAATCAATGAATATTGTAAATGCACAAACAGTAATATCTCCACATTGCAAGGTGCAATTCTGAAATTTTTTGCTTTTTCCTGTTAATCCTAGCATGATAAAGAAGATTCAAAGAGAGTGAGATGCCAGCTCCTTTCATTCAGTCAGTAGCTTCAAACATTTCTGGTATATGAAAAACATGTTTTTCAATGGCAAAAATCAATGAATAATGTAAATGCACAAACAGTAATATCTCCACATTGCAAGGTGCAATTCTGAAATTTTTTGCTTTTTCCTGCTAATCCTAGCATGATAAAGAAGATTCAAAGAGAGTGAGATGCCAGCTCCTTTCATTCAGTCAGTAGCTTCAAACATTTCTGGTATATGAAAAACATGTTTTTCAATGGCAAAAATCAATGAATATTGTAAATGCACAAACAGTAATATCTCCACATTGCACGGTGCAATTCTGAAATTTTTAGCTTTTTCCTGTTAATCCTAGCATGATAAAGAAGATTCAAAGAGAGTGAGATGCCAGCTCCTTTCATTCAGTCAGTAGCTTCAAACATTTCTGGTATATGAAAAACATGTTTTTCAATGGCAAAAATCAATGAATATTGTAAATGCACAAACAGTAATATCTCCACATTGCAAGGTGCAATTCTGAAATTTTTTGCTTTTTCCTGCTAATCCTAGCATGATAAAGAAGATTCAAAGAGAGTGAGATGCCAGCTCCTTTCATTCAGTCAGTAGCTTCAAACATTTCTGGTATATGAAAAACATGTTTTTCAATGGCAAAAATCAATGAATATTGTAAATGCACAAACAGTAATATCTCCACATTGCACGGTGCAATTCTGAAATTTTTAGCTTTTTCCTGTTAATCCTAGCATGATAAAGAAGATTCAAAGAGAGTGAGATGCCAGCTCCTTTCATTCAGTCAGTAGCTTCAAACATTTCTGGTATATGAAAAACATGTTTTTCAATGGCAAAAATCAATGAATATTGTAAATGCACAAACAGTAATATCTCCACATTGCAAGGTGCAATTCTGAAATTTTTTGCTTTTTCCTGTTAATCCTAGCATGATAAAGAAGATTCAAAGAGAGTGAGATGCCAGCTCCTTTCATTCAGTCAGTAGCTTCAAACATTTCTGGTATATGAAAAACATGTTTTTCAATGGCAAAAATCAATGAATATTGTAAAATGCACAAACAGTAATATCTCCACATTGCAAGGTGCAATTCTGAAAATTTTGCTTTTTCCTGCTAATCCTAGCATGATAAAGAAGATTCAAAGAGAGTGAGATGCCAGCTCCTTTCATTCAGTCAGTAGCTTCAAACATTTCTGGTATATGAAAAACATGTTTTTCAATGGCAAAAATCAATGAATATTGTAAATGCACAAACAGTAATATCTCCACATTGCACGGTGCAATTCTGAAATTTTTAGCTTTTTCCTGTTAATCCTAGCATGATAAAGAAGATTCAAAGAGAGTGAGATGCCAGCTCCTTTCATTCAGTCAGTAGCTTCAAACATTTCTGGTATATGAAAAACATGTTTTTCAATGGCAAAAATCAATGAATATTGTAAATGCACAAACAGTAATATCTCCACATTGCAAGGTGCAATTCTGAAATTTTTTGCTTTTTCCTGCTAATCCTAGCATGATAAAGAAGATTCAAAGAGAGTGAGATGCCAGCTCCTTTCATTCAGTCAGTAGCTTCAAACATTTCTGGTATATGAAAAACATGTTTTTCAATGGCAAAAATCAATGAATATTGTAAATGCACAAACAGTAATATCTCCACATTGCACGGTGCAATTCTGAAATTTTTAGCTTTTTCCTGTTAATCCTAGCATGATAAAGAAGATTCAAAGAGAGTGAGATGCCAGCTCCTTTCATTCAGTCATTAGCTTCAAACATTTCTGGTATATGAAAAACATGTTTTTCAATGGCAAAAATCAATGAATATTGTAAATGCACAAACAGTAATATCTCCACATTGCACGGTGCAATTCTGAAATTTTTAGCTTTTTCCTGTTAATCCTAGCATGATAAAGAAGATTCAAAGAGAGTGAGATGCCAGCTCCTTTCATTCAGTCATTAGCTTCAAACATTTCTGGTATATGAAAAACATGTTTTTCAATGGCAAAAATCAATGAATATTGTAAATGCACAAACAGTAATATCTCCACATTGCACGGTGCAATTCTGAAATTTTTAGCTTTTTCCTGTTAATCCTAGCATGATAAAGAAGATTCAAAGAGAGTGAGATGCCAGCTCCTTTCATTCAGTCAGTAGCTTCAAACATTTCTGGTATATGAAAAACATGTTTTTCAATGGCAAAAATCAATGAATATTGTAAATGCACAAACAGTAATATCTCCACATTGCAAGGTGCAATTCTGAAATTTTTTGCTTTTTCCTGTTAATCCTAGCATGATAAAGAAGATTCAAAGAGAGTGAGATGCCAGCTCCTTTCATTCAGTCAGTAGCTTCAAACATTTCTGGTATATGAAAAACATGTTTTTCAATGGCAAAAATCAATGAATATTGTAAATGCACAAACAGTAATATCTCCACATTGCAAGGTGCAATTCTGAAATTTTTTGCTTTTTCCTGCTAATCCTAGCATGATAAAGAAGATTCAAAGAGAGTGAGATGCCAGCTCCTTTCATTCAGTCAGTAGCTTCAAACATTTCTGGTATATGAAAAACATGTTTTTCAATGGCAAAAATCAATGAATATTGTAAATGCACAAACAGTAATATCTCCACATTGCACGGTGCAATTCTGAAATTTTTAGCTTTTTCCTGTTAATCCTAGCATGATAAAGAAGATTCAAAGAGAGTGAGATGCCAGCTCCTTTCATTCAGTCAGTAGCTTCAAACATTTCTGGTATATGAAAAACATGTTTTTCAATGGCAAAAATCAATGAATATTGTAAATGCACAAACAGTAATATCTCCACATTGCAAGGTGCAATTCTGAAATTTTTTGCTTTTTCCTGCTAATCCTAGCATGATAAAGAAGATTCAAAGAGAGTGAGATGCCAGCTCCTTTCATTCAGTCAGTAGCTTCAAACATTTCTGGTATATGAAAAACATGTTTTTCAATGGCAAAAATCAATGAATATTGTAAATGCACAAACAGTAATATCTCCACATTGCAAGGTGCAATTCTGAAATTTTTTGCTTTTTCCTGCTAATCCTAGCATGATAAAGAAGATTCAAAGAGAGTGAGATGCCAGCTCCTTTCATTCAGTCAGTAGCTTCAAACATTTCTGGTATATGAAAAACGTTTTTCAATGGCAAAAATCAATGAATATTGTAAATGCACAAACAGTAATATCTCCACATTGCAAGGTGCAATTCTGAAATTTTTTGCTTTTTCCTGCTAATCCTAGCATGATAAAGAAGATTCAAAGAGAGTGAGATGCCAGCTCCTTTCATTCAGTCAGTAGCTTCAAACATTTCTGGTATATGAAAAACATGTTTTTCAATGGCAAAAATCAATGAATATTGTAAATGCACAAACAGTAATATCTCCACATTGCAAGGTGCAATTCTGAAATTTTTTGCTTTTTCCTGCTAATCCTAGCATGATAAAGAAGATTCAAAGAGAGTGAGATGCCAGCTCCTTTCATTCAGTCAGTAGCTTCAAACATTTCTGGTATATGAAAAACATGTTTTTCAATGGCAAAAATCAATGAATATTGTAAATGCACAAACAGTAATATCTCCACATTGCACGGTGCAATTCTGAAATTTTTAGCTTTTTCCTGTTAATCCTAGCATGATAAAGAAGATTCAAAGAGAGTGAGATGCCAGCTCCTTTCATTCAGTCAGTAGCTTCAAACATTTCTGGTATATGAAAAACATGTTTTTCAATGGCAAAAATCAATGAATATTGTAAATGCACAAACAGTAATATCTCCACATTGCAAGGTGCAATTCTGAAATTTTTTGCTTTTTCCTGTTAATCCTAGCATGATAAAGAAGATTCAAAGAGAGTGAGATGCCAGCTCCTTTCATTCAGTCAGTAGCTTCAAACATTTCTGGTATATGAAAAACATGTTTTTCAATGGCAAAAATCAATGAATATTGTAAATGCACAAACAGTAATATCTCCACATTGCAAGGTGCAATTCTGAAATTTTTTGCTTTTTCCTGCTAATCCTAGCATGATAAAGAAGATTCAAAGAGAGTGATATGCCAGCTCCTTTCATTCAGTCAGTAGCTTCAAACATTTCTGGTATATGAAAAACATGTTTTTCAATGGCAAAAATCAATGAATATTGTAAATGCACAAACAGTAATATCTCCACATTGCACGGTGCAATTCTGAAATTTTTAGCTTTTTCCTGTTAATCCTAGCATGATAAAGATTCAAAGAGAGTGAGATGCCAGCTCCTTTCATTCAGTCAGTAGCTTCAAACATTTCTGGTATATGAAAAACATGTTTTTCAATGGCAAAAATCAATGAATATTGTAAATGCACAAACAGTAATATCTCCACATTGCAAGGTGCAATTCTGAAATTTTTTGCTTTTTCCTGCTAATCCTAGCATGATAAAGAAGATTCAAAGAGAGTGAGATGCCAGCTCCTTTCATTCAGTCAGTAGCTTCAAACATTTCTGGTATATGAAAAACATGTTTTTCAATGGCAAAAATCAATGAATATTGTAAATGCACAAACAGTAATATCTCCACATTGCACGGTGCAATTCTGAAATTTTTAGCTTTTTCCTGTTAATCCTAGCATGATAAAGAAGATTCAAAGAGAGTGAGATGCCAGCTCCTTTCATTCAGTCAGTAGCTTCAAACATTTCTGGTATATGAAAAACATGTTTTTCAATGGCAAAAATCAATGAATATTGTAAATGCACAAACAGTAATATCTCCACATTGCACGGTGCAATTCTGAAATTTTTAGCTTTTTCCTGTTAATCCTAGCATGATAAAGAAGATTCAAAGAGAGTGAGATGCCAGCTCCTTTCATTCAGTCAGTAGCTTCAAACATTTCTGGTATATGAAAAACATGTTTTTCAATGGCAAAAATCAATGAATATTGTAAATGCACAAACAGTAATATCTCCACATTGCAAGGTGCAATTCTGAAATTTTTTGCTTTTTCCTGCTAATCCTAGCATGATAAAGAAGATTCAAAGAGAGTGAGATGCCAGCTCCTTTCATTCAGTCAGTAGCTTCAAACATTTCTGGTATATGAAAAACATGTTTTTCAATGGCAAAAATCAATGAATATTGTAAATGCACAAACAGTAATATCTCCACATTGCAAGGTGCAATTCTGAAATTTTTTGCTTTTTCCTGCTAATCCTAGCATGATAAAGAAGATTCAAAGAGAGTGAGATGCCAGCTCCTTTCATTCAGTCAGTAGCTTCAAACATTTCTGGTATATGAAAAACATGTTTTTCAATGGCAAAAATCAATGAATATTGTAAATGCACAAACAGTAATATCTCCACATTGCAAGGTGCAATTCTGAAATTTTTTGCTTTTTCCTGCTAATCCTAGCATGATAAAGAAGATTCAAAGAGAGTGATATGCCAGCTCCTTTCATTCAGTCAGTAGCTTCAAACATTTCTGGTATATGAAAAACATGTTTTTCAATGGCAAAAATCAATGAATATTGTAAATGCACAAACAGTAATATCTCCACATTGCACGGTGCAATTCTGAAATTTTTAGCTTTTTCCTGTTAATCCTAGCATGATAAAGATTCAAAGAGAGTGAGATGCCAGCTCCTTTCATTCAGTCAGTAGCTTCAAACATTTCTGGTATATGAAAAACATGTTTTTCAATGGCAAAAATCAATGAATATTGTAAATGCACAAACAGTAATATCTCCACATTGCAAGGTGCAATTCTGAAATTTTTTGCTTTTTCCTGCTAATCCTAGCATGATAAAGAAGATTCAAAGAGAGTGAGATGCCAGCTCCTTTCATTCAGTCAGTAGCTTCAAACATTTCTGGTATATGAAAAACATGTTTTTCAATGGCAAAAATCAATGAATATTGTAAATGCACAAACAGTAATATCTCCACATTGCACGGTGCAATTCTGAAATTTTTAGCTTTTTCCTGTTAATCCTAGCATGATAAAGAAGATTCAAAGAGAGTGAGATGCCAGCTCCTTTCATTCAGTCAGTAGCTTCAAACATTTCTGGTATATGAAAAACATGTTTTTCAATGGCAAAAATCAATGAATATTGTAAATGCACAAACAGTAATATCTCCACATTGCACGGTGCAATTCTGAAATTTTTAGCTTTTTCCTGTTAATCCTAGCATGATAAAGAAGATTCAAAGAGAGTGAGATGCCAGCTCCTTTCATTCAGTCAGTAGCTTCAAACATTTCTGGTATATGAAAAACATGTTTTTCAATGGCAAAAATCAATGAATATTGTAAATGCACAAACAGTAATATCTCCACATTGCAAGGTGCAATTCTGAAATTTTTTGCTTTTTCCTGCTAATCCTAGCATGATAAAGAAGATTCAAAGAGAGTGAGATGCCAGCTCCTTTCATTCAGTCAGTAGCTTCAAACATTTCTGGTATATGAAAAACATGTTTTTCAATGGCAAAAATCAATGAATATTGTAAATGCACAAACAGTAATATCTCCACATTGCAAGGTGCAATTCTGAAATTTTTTGCTTTTTCCTGCTAATCCTAGCATGATAAAGAAGATTCAAAGAGAGTGAGATGCCAGCTCCTTTCATTCAGTCAGTAGCTTCAAACATTTCTGGTATATGAAAAACATGTTTTTCAATGGCAAAAATCAATGAATATTGTAAATGCACAAACAGTAATATCTCCACATTGCAAGGTGCAATTCTGAAATTTTTTGCTTTTTCCTGCTAATCCTAGCATGATAAAGAAGATTCAAAGAGAGTGAGATGCCAGCTCCTTTCATTCAGTCAGTAGCTTCAAACATTTCTGGTATATGAAAAACATGTTTTTCAATGGCAAAAATCAATGAATATTGTAAATGCACAAACAGTAATATCTCCACATTGCAAGGTGCAATTCTGAAATTTTTTGCTTTTTCCTGCTAATCCTAGCATGATAAAGAAGATTCAAAGAGAGTGAGATGCCAGCTCCTTTCATTCAGTCAGTAGCTTCAAACATTTCTGGTATATGAAAAACATGTTTTTCAATGGCAAAAATCAATGAATATTGTAAATGCACAAACAGTAATATCTCCACATTGCACGGTGCAATTCTGAAATTTTTAGCTTTTTCCTGTTAATCCTAGCATGATAAAGAAGATTCAAAGAGAGTGAGATGCCAGCTCCTTTCATTCAGTCAGTAGCTTCAAACATTTCTGGTATATGAAAAACATGTTTTTCAATGGCAAAAATCAATGAATATTGTAAATGCACAAACAGTAATATCTCCACATTGCAAGGTGCAATTCTGAAATTTTTTGCTTTTTCCTGTTAATCCTAGCATGATAAAGAAGATTCAAAGAGAGTGAGATGCCAGCTCCTTTCATTCAGTCAGTAGCTTCAAACATTTCTGGTATATGAAAAACATGTTTTTCAATGGCAAAAATCAATGAATATTGTAAATGCACAAACAGTAATATCTCCACATTGCAAGGTGCAATTCTGAAATTTTTTGCTTTTTCCTGCTAATCCTAGCATGATAAAGAAGATTCAAAGAGAGTGAGATGCCAGCTCCTTTCATTCAGTCAGTAGCTTCAAACATTTCTGGTATATGAAAAACATGTTTTTCAATGGCAAAAATCAATGAATATTGTAAATGCACAAACAGTAATATCTCCACATTGCACGGTGCAATTCTGAAATTTTTAGCTTTTTCCTGTTAATCCTAGCATGATAAAGAAGATTCAAAGAGAGTGAGATGCCAGCTCCTTTCATTCAGTCATTAGCTTCAAACATTTCTGGTATATGAAAAACATGTTTTTCAATGGCAAAAATCAATGAATATTGTAAATGCACAAACAGTAATATCTCCACATTGCACGGTGCAATTCTGAAATTTTTAGCTTTTTCCTGTTAATCCTAGCATGATAAAGAAGATTCAAAGAGAGTGAGATGCCAGCTCCTTTCATTCAGTCAGTAGCTTCAAACATTTCTGGTATATGAAAAACATGTTTTTCAATGGCAAAAATCAATGAATATTGTAAATGCACAAACAGTAATATCTCCACATTGCAAGGTGCAATTCTGAAATTTTTTGCTTTTTCCTGTTAATCCTAGCATGATAAAGAAGATTCAAAGAGAGTGAGATGCCAGCTCCTTTCATTCAGTCAGTAGCTTCAAACATTTCTGGTATATGAAAAACATGTTTTTCAATGGCAAAAATCAATGAATATTGTAAATGCACAAACAGTAATATCTCCACATTGCAAGGTGCAATTCTGAAATTTTTTGCTTTTTCCTGCTAATCCTAGCATGATAAAGAAGATTCAAAGAGAGTGAGATGCCAGCTCCTTTCATTCAGTCAGTAGCTTCAAACATTTCTGGTATATGAAAAACATGTTTTTCAATGGCAAAAATCAATGAATATTGTAAATGCACAAACAGTAATATCTCCACATTGCACGGTGCAATTCTGAAATTTTTAGCTTTTTCCTGTTAATCCTAGCATGATAAAGAAGATTCAAAGAGAGTGAGATGCCAGCTCCTTTCATTCAGTCAGTAGCTTC
The DNA here is from genome assembly GCF_046119375.1 of Phyllobates terribilis. Lineage (NCBI taxonomy): Eukaryota > Metazoa > Chordata > Amphibia > Anura > Dendrobatidae > Phyllobates > Phyllobates terribilis. Next base: position 10,834 of record NW_027369839.1, read on the forward strand.
AAACATTTCTGGTATATGAAAAACATGTTTTTCAATGGCAAAAATCAATGAATATTGTAAATACACAAACAGTAATATCTCCACATTGCAAGGTGCAATTCTGAAATTTTTTGCTTTTTCCTGCTAATCCTAGCATGATAAAGAAGATTCAAAGAGAGTGAGATGCCAGCTCCTTTCATTCAGTCAGTAGCTTCAAACATTTCTGGTATATGAAAAACATGTTTTTCAATGGCAAAAATCAATGAATATTGTAAATGCACAAACAGTAATATCTCCACATTGCACGGTGCAATTCTGAAATTTTTAGCTTTTTCCTGTTAATCCTAGCATGATAAAGAAGATTCAAAGAGAGTGAGATGCCAGCTCCTTTCATTCAGTCAGTAGCTTCAAACATTTCTGGTATATGAAAAACATGTTTTTCAATGGCAAAAATCAATGAATATTGTAAATGCACAAACAGTAATATCTCCACATTGCAAGGTGCAATTCTGAAATTTTTTGCTTTTTCCTGTTAATCCTAGCATGATAAAGAAGATTCAAAGAGAGTGAGATGCCAGCTCCTTTCATTCAGTCAGTAGCTTCAAACATTTCTGGTATATGAAAAACATGTTTTTCAATGGCAAAAATCAATGAATATTGTAAATGCACAAACAGTAATATCTCCACATTGCAAGGTGCAATTCTGAAATTTTTTGCTTTTTCCTGCTTATCCTAGCATGATAAAGAAGATTCAAAGAGAGTGAGATGCCAGCTCCTTTCATTCAGTCAGTAGCTTCAAACATTTCTGGTATATGAAAAACATGTTTTTCAATGGCAAAAATCAATGAATATTGTAAATGCACAAACAGTAATATCTCCACATTGCACGGTGCAATTCTGAAATTTTTAGCTTTTTCCTGTTAATCCTAGCATGATAAAGAAGATTCAAAGAGAGTGAGATGCCAGCTCCTTTCATTCAGTCAGTAGCTTCAAACATTTCTGGTATATGAAAAACATGTTTTTCAATGGCAAAAATCAATGAATATTGTAAATGCACAAACAGTAATATCTCCACATTGCAAGGTGCAATTCTGAAATTTTTTGCTTTTTCCTGCTAATCCTAGCATGATAAAGAAGATTCAAAGAGAGTGAGATGCCAGCTCCTTTCATTCAGTCAGAAGCTTCAAACATTTCTGGTATATGAAAAACATGTTTTTCAATGGCAAAAATCAATGAATATTGTAAATGCACAAACAGTAATATCTCCACATTGCACGGTGCAATTCTGAAATTTTTAGCTTTTTCCTGTTAATCCTAGCATGATAAAGAAGATTCAAAGAGAGTGAGATGCCAGCTCCTTTCATTCAGTCAGTAGCTTCAAACATTTCTGGTATATGAAAAACATGTTTTTCAATGGCAAAAATCAATGAATATTGTAAATGCACAAACAGTAATATCTCCACATTGCAAGGTGCAATTCTGAAATTTTTTGCTTTTTCCTGTTAATCCTAGCATGATAAAGAAGATTCAAAGAGAGTGAGATGCCAGCTCCTTTCATTCAGTCAGTAGCTTCAAACATTTCTGGTATATGAAAAACATGTTTTTCAATGGCAAAAATCAATGAATATTGTAAATGCACAAACAGTAATATCTCCACATTGCAAGGTGCAATTCTGAAATTTTTTGCTTTTTCCTGCTAATCCTAGCATGATAAAGAAGATTCAAAGAGAGTGAGATGCCAGCTCCTTTCATTCAGTCAGTAGCTTCAAACATTTCTGGTATATGAAAAACATGTTTTTCAATGGCAAAAATCAATGAATATTGTAAATGCACAAACAGTAATATCTCCACATTGCACGGTGCAATTCTGAAATTTTTAGCTTTTTCCTGTTAATCCTAGCATGATAAAGAAGATTCAAAGAGAGTGAGATGCCAGCTCCTTTCATTCAGTCAGTAGCTTCAAGCATTTCTGGAATATGAAAAACATGTTTTTCAATGGCAAAAATCAATGAATATTGTAAATGCACAAACAGTAATATCTCCACATTGCAAGGTGCAATTCTGAAATTTTTTGCTTTTTCCTGCTAATCCTAGCATGATAAAGAAGATTCAGAGTGAGATGCCAGCTCCTTTCATTCAGTCAGTAGCTTCAAACATTTCTGGTATATGAAAAACATGTTTTTCAATGGCAAAAATCAATGAATATTGTAAATGCACAAACAGTCATATCTCCACATTGCACGGTGCAATTCTGAAATTTTTAGCTTTTTCCTGTTAATCCTAGCATGATAAAGAAGATTCAAAGAGAGTGAGATGCCAGCTCCTTTCATTCAGTCATTAGCTTCAAACATTTCTGGTATATGAAAAACATGTTTTTCAATGGCAAAAATCAATGAATATTGTAAATGCACAAACAGTAATATCTCCACATTGCACGGTGCAATTCTGAAATTTTTAGCTTTTTCCTGTTAATCCTAGCATGATAAAGAAGATTCAAAGAGAGTGAGATGCCAGCTCCTTTCATTCAGTCAGTAGCTTCAAACATTTCTGGTATATGAAAAACATGTTTTTCAATGGCAAAAATCAATGAATATTGTAAATGCACAAACAGTAATATCTCCACATTGCAAGGTGCAATTCTGAAATTTTTTGCTTTTTCCTGCTAATCCTAGCATGATAAAGAAGATTCAAAGAGAGTGAGATGCCAGCTCCTTTCATTCAGTCAGTAGCTTCAAACATTTCTGGTATATGAAAAACATGTTTTTCAATGGCAAAAATCAATGAATATTGTAAATGCACAAACAGTAATATCTCCACATTGCACGGTGCAATTCTGAAATTTTTAGCTTTTTCCTGTTAATCCTAGCATGATAAAGAAGATTCAAAGAGAGTGAGATGCCAGCTCCTTTCATTCAGTCAGTAGCTTCAAACATTTCTGGTATATGAAAAACATGTTTTTCAATGGCAAAAATCAATGAATATTGTAAATGCACAAACAGTAATATCTCCACATTGCAAGGTGCAATTCTGAAATTTTTTGCTTTTTCCTGTTAATCCTAGCATGATAAAGAAGATTCAAAGAGAGTGAGATGCCAGCTCCTTTCATTCAGTCAGTAGCTTCAAACATTTCTGGTATATGAAAAACATGTTTTTCAATGGCAAAAATCAATGAATATTGTAAATGCACAAACAGTAATATCTCCACATTGCAAGGTGCAATTCTGAAATTTTTTGCTTTTTCCTGCTAATCCTAGCATGATAAAGAAGATTCAAAGAGAGTGAGATGCCAGCTCCTTTCATTCAGTCAGTAGCTTCAAACATTTCTGGTATATGAAAAACATGTTTTTCAATGGCAAAAATCAATGAATATTGTAAATGCACAAACAGTAATATCTCCACATTGCACGGTGCAATTCTGAAATTTTTAGCTTTTTCCTGTTAATCCTAGCATGATAAAGAAGATTCAAAGAGAGTGAGATGCCAGCTCCTTTCATTCAGTCAGTAGCTTCAAACATTTCTGGTATATGAAAAACATGTTTTTCAATGGCAAAAATCAATGAATATTGTAAATGCACAAACAGTAATATCTCCACATTGCAAGGTGCAATTCTGAAATTTTTTGCTTTTTCCTGCTAATCCTAGCATGATAAAGAAGATTCAAAGAGAGTGAGATGCCAGCTCCTTTCATTCAGTCAGTAGCTTCAAACATTTCTGGTATATGAAAAACATGTTTTTCAATGGCAAAAATCAATGAATATTGTAAATGCACAAACAGTAATATCTCCACATTGCACGGTGCAATTCTGAAATTTTTAGCTTTTTCCTGTTAATCCTAGCATGATAAAGAAGATTCAAAGAGAGTGAGATGCCAGCTCCTTTCATTCAGTCAGTAGCTTCAAACATTTCTGGTATATGAAAAACATGTTTTTCAATGGCAAAAATCAATGAATATTGTAAATGCACAAACAGTAATATCTCCACATTGCAAGGTGCAATTCTGAAATTTTTTGCTTTTTCCTGTTAATCCTAGCATGATAAAGAAGATTCAAAGAGAGTGAGATGCCAGCTCCTTTCATTCAGTCAGTAGCTTCAAACATTTCTGGTATATGAAAAACGTTTTTCAATGGCAAAAATCAATGAATATTGTAAATGCACAAACAGTAATATCTCCACATTGCAAGGTGCAATTCTGAAATTTTTTGCTTTTTCCTGCTAATCCTAGCATGATAAAGAAGATTCAAAGAGAGTGAGATGCCAGCTCCTTTCATTCAGTCAGTAGCTTCAAACATTTCTGGTATATGAAAAACATGTTTTTCAATGGCAAAAATCAATGAATATTGTAAATGCACAAACAGTAATATCTCCACATTGCACGGTGCAATTCTGAAATTTTTAGCTTTTTCCTGTTAATCCTAGCATGATAAAGAAGATTCAAAGAGAGTGAGATGCCAGCTCCTTTCATTCAGTCAGTAGCTTCAAACATTTCTGGTATATGAAAAACATGTTTTTCAATGGCAAAAATCAATGAATATTGTAAATGCACAAACAGTAATATCTCCACATTGCAAGGTGCAATTCTGAAATTTTTTGCTTTTTCCTGCTAATCCTAGCATGATAAAGAAGATTCAAAGAGAGTGAGATGCCAGCTCCTTTCATTCAGTCAGAAGCTTCAAACATTTCTGGTATATGAAAAACATGTTTTTCAATGGCAAAAATCAATGAATATTGTAAATGCACAAACAGTAATATCTCCACATTGCACGGTGCAATTCTGAAATTTTTAGCTTTTTCCTGTTAATCCTAGCATGATAAAGAAGATTCAAAGAGAGTGAGATGCCAGCTCCTTTCATTCAGTCAGTAGCTTCAAACATTTCTGGTATATGAAAAACATGTTTTTCAATGGCAAAAATCAATGAATATTGTAAATGCACAAACAGTAATATCTCCACATTGCAAGGTGCAATTCTGAAATTTTTTGCTTTTTCCTGTTAATCCTAGCATGATAAAGAAGATTCAAAGAGAGTGAGATGCCAGCTCCTTTCATTCAGTCAGTAGCTTCAAACATTTCTGGTATATGAAAAACATGTTTTTCAATGGCAAAAATCAATGAATATTGTAAATGCACAAACAGTAATATCTCCACATTGCAAGGTGCAATTCTGAAATTTTTTGCTTTTTCCTGCTAATCCTAGCATGATAAAGAAGATTCAAAGAGAGTGAGATGCCAGCTCCTTTCATTCAGTCAGTAGCTTCAAACATTTCTGGTATATGAAAAACATGTTTTTCAATGGCAAAAATCAATGAATATTGTAAATGCACAAACAGTAATATCTCCACATTGCACGGTGCAATTCTGAAATTTTTAGCTTTTTCCTGTTAATCCTAGCATGATAAAGAAGATTCAAAGAGAGTGAGATGCCAGCTCCTTTCATTCAGTCAGTAGCTTCAAGCATTTCTGGAATATGAAAAACATGTTTTTCAATGGCAAAAATCAATGAATATTGTAAATGCACAAACAGTAATATCTCCACATTGCAAGGTGCAATTCTGAAATTTTTTGCTTTTTCCTGCTAATCCTAGCATGATAAAGAAGATTCAGAGTGAGATGCCAGCTCCTTTCATTCAGTCAGTAGCTTCAAACATTTCTGGTATATGAAAAACATGTTTTTCAATGGCAAAAATCAATGAATATTGTAAATGCACAAACAGTCATATCTCCACATTGCACGGTGCAATTCTGAAATTTTTAGCTTTTTCCTGTTAATCCTAGCATGATAAAGAAGATTCAAAGAGAGTGAGATGCCAGCTCCTTTCATTCAGTCATTAGCTTCAAACATTTCTGGTATATGAAAAACATGTTTTTCAATGGCAAAAATCAATGAATATTGTAAATGCACAAACAGTAATATCTCCACATTGCACGGTGCAATTCTGAAATTTTTAGCTTTTTCCTGTTAATCCTAGCATGATAAAGAAGATTCAAAGAGAGTGAGATGCCAGCTCCTTTCATTCAGTCAGTAGCTTCAAACATTTCTGGTATATGAAAAACATGTTTTTCAATGGCAAAAATCAATGAATATTGTAAATGCACAAACAGTAATATCTCCACATTGCAAGGTGCAATTCTGAAATTTTTTGCTTTTTCCTGCTAATCCTAGCATGATAAAGAAGATTCAAAGAGAGTGAGATGCCAGCTCCTTTCATTCAGTCAGTAGCTTCAAACATTTCTGGTATATGAAAAACATGTTTTTCAATGGCAAAAATCAATGAATATTGTAAATGCACAAACAGTAATATCTCCACATTGCACGGTGCAATTCTGAAATTTTTAGCTTTTTCCTGTTAATCCTAGCATGATAAAGAAGATTCAAAGAGAGTGAGATGCCAGCTCCTTTCATTCAGTCAGTAGCTTCAAACATTTCTGGTATATGAAAAACATGTTTTTCAATGGCAAAAATCAATGAATATTGTAAATGCACAAACAGTAATATCTCCACATTGCAAGGTGCAATTCTGAAATTTTTTGCTTTTTCCTGTTAATCCTAGCATGATAAAGAAGATTCAAAGAGAGTGAGATGCCAGCTCCTTTCATTCAGTCAGTAGCTTCAAACATTTCTGGTATATGAAAAACATGTTTTTCAATGGCAAAAATCAATGAATATTGTAAATGCACAAACAGTAATATCTCCACATTGCAAGGTGCAATTCTGAAATTTTTTGCTTTTTCCTGCTAATCCTAGCATGATAAAGAAGATTCAAAGAGAGTGAGATGCCAGCTCCTTTCATTCAGTCAGTAGCTTCAAACATTTCTGGTATATGAAAAACATGTTTTTCAATGGCAAAAATCAATGAATATTGTAAATGCACAAACAGTAATATCTCCACATTGCACGGTGCAATTCTGAAATTTTTAGCTTTTTCCTGTTAATCCTAGCATGATAAAGAAGATTCAAAGAGAGTGAGATGCCAGCTCCTTTCATTCAGTCAGTAGCTTCAAACATTTCTGGTATATGAAAAACATGTTTTTCAATGGCAAAAATCAATGAATATTGTAAATGCACAAACAGTAATATCTCCACATTGCAAGGTGCAATTCTGAAATTTTTTGCTTTTTCCTGCTAATCCTAGCATGATAAAGAAGATTCAAAGAGAGTGAGATGCCAGCTCCTTTCATTCAGTCAGTAGCTTCAAACATTTCTGGTATATGAAAAACATGTTTTTCAATGGCAAAAATCAATGAATATTGTAAATGCACAAACAGTAATATCTCCACATTGCACGGTGCAATTCTGAAATTTTTAGCTTTTTCCTGTTAATCCTAGCATGATAAAGAAGATTCAAAGAGAGTGAGATGCCAGCTCCTTTCATTCAGTCAGTAGCTTCAAACATTTCTGGTATATGAAAAACATGTTTTTCAATGGCAAAAATCAATGAATATTGTAAATGCACAAACAGTAATATCTCCACATTGCAAGGTGCAATTCTGAAATTTTTTGCTTTTTCCTGTTAATCCTAGCATGATAAAGAAGATTCAAAGAGAGTGAGATGCCAGCTCCTTTCATTCAGTCAGTAGCTTCAAACATTTCTGGTATATGAAAAACGTTTTTCAATGGCAAAAATCAATGAATATTGTAAATGCACAAACAGTAATATCTCCACATTGCAAGGTGCAATTCTGAAATTTTTTGCTTTTTCCTGCTAATCCTAGCATGATAAAGAAGATTCAAAGAGAGTGAGATGCCAGCTCCTTTCATTCAGTCAGTAGCTTCAAACATTTCTGGTATATGAAAAACATGTTTTTCAATGGCAAAAATCAATGAATATTGTAAATGCACAAACAGTAATATCTCCACATTGCAAGGTGCAATTCTGAAATTTTTTGCTTTTTCCTGCTAATCCTAGCATGATAAAGAAGATTCAAAGAGAGTGAGATGCCAGCTCCTTTCATTCAGTCAGTAGCTTCAAACATTTCTGGTATATGAAAAACATGTTTTTCAATGGCAAAAATCAATGAATATTGTAAATGCACAAACAGTAATATCTCCACATTGCACGGTGCAATTCTGAAATTTTTAGCTTTTTCCTGTTAATCCTAGCATGATAAAGAAGATTCAAAGAGAGTGAGATGCCAGCTCCTTTCATTCAGTCATTAGCTTCAAACATTTCTGGTATATGAAAAACATGTTTTTCAATGGCAAAAATCAATGAATATTGTAAATGCACAAACAGTAATATCTCCACATTGCACGGTGCAATTCTGAAATTTTTAGCTTTTTCCTGTTAATCCTAGCATGATAAAGAAGATTCAAAGAGAGTGAGATGCCAGCTCCTTTCATTCAGTCAGTAGCTTCAAACATTTCTGGTATATGAAAAACATGTTTTTCAATGGCAAAAATCAATGAATATTGTAAATGCACAAACAGTAATATCTCCACATTGCAAGGTGCAATTCTGAAATTTTTTGCTTTTTCCTGTTAATCCTAGCATGATAAAGAAGATTCAAAGAGAGTGAGATGCCAGCTCCTTTCATTCAGTCAGTAGCTTCAAACATTTCTGGTATATGAAAAACATGTTTTTCAATGGCAAAAATCAATGAATATTGTAAATGCACAAACAGTAATATCTCCACATTGCAAGGTGCAATTCTGAAATTTTTTGCTTTTTCCTGCTAATCCTAGCATGATAAAGAAGATTCAAAGAGAGTGAGATGCCAGCTCCTTTCATTCAGTCAGTAGCTTCAAACATTTCTGGTATATGAAAAACATGTTTTTCAATGGCAAAAATCAATGAATATTGTAAATGCACAAACAGTAATATCTCCACATTGCACGGTGCAATTCTGAAATTTTTAGCTTTTTCCTGTTAATCCTAGCATGATAAAGAAGATTCAAAGAGAGTGAGATGCCAGCTCCTTTCATTCAGTCAGTAGCTTCAAACATTTCTGGTATATGAAAAACATGTTTTTCAATGGCAAAAATCAATGAATATTGTAAATGCACAAACAGTAATATCTCCACATTGCAAGGTGCAATTCTGAAATTTTTTGCTTTTTCCTGCTAATCCTAGCATGATAAAGAAGATTCAAAGAGAGTGAGATGCCAGCTCCTTTCATTCAGTCAGTAGCTTCAAACATTTCTGGTATATGAAAAACATGTTTTTCAATGGCAAAAATCAATGAATATTGTAAATGCACAAACAGTAATATCTCCACATTGCACGGTGCAATTCTGAAATTTTTAGCTTTTTCCTGTTAATCCTAGCATGATAAAGAAGATTCAAAGAGAGTGAGATGCCAGCTCCTTTCATTCAGTCAGTAGCTTCAAACATTTCTGGTATATGAAAAACATGTTTTTCAATGGCAAAAATCAATGAATATTGTAAATGCACAAACAGTAATATCTCCACATTGCAAGGTGCAATTCTGAAATTTTTTGCTTTTTCCTGTTAATCCTAGCATGATAAAGAAGATTCAAAGAGAGTGAGATGCCAGCTCCTTTCATTCAGTCAGTAGCTTCAAACATTTCTGGTATATGAAAAACATGTTTTTCAATGGCAAAAATCAATGAATATTGTAAATGCACAAACAGTAATATCTCCACATTGCAAGGTGCAATTCTGAAATTTTTTGCTTTTTCCTGTTAATCCTAGCATGATAAAGAAGATTCAAAGAGAGTGAGATGCCAGCTCCTTTCATTCAGTCAGTAGCTTCAAACATTTCTGGTATATGAAAAACGTTTTTCAATGGCAAAAATCAATGAATATTGTAAATGCACAAACAGTAATATCTCCACATTGCAAGGTGCAATTCTGAAATTTTTTGCTTTTTCCTGCTAATCCTAGCATGATAAAGAAGATTCAAAGAGAGTGAGATGCCAGCTCCTTTCATTCAGTCAGTAGCTTCAAACATTTCTGGTATATGAAAAACATGTTTTTCAATGGCAAAAATCAATGAATATTGTAAATGCACAAACAGTAATATCTCCACATTGCAAGGTGCAATTCTGAAATTTTTTGCTTTTTCCTGCTAATCCTAGCATGATAAAGAAGATTCAAAGAGAGTGAGATGCCAGCTCCTTTCATTCAGTCAGTAGCTTCAAACATTTCTGGTATATGAAAAACATGTTTTTCAATGGCAAAAATCAATGAATATTGTAAATGCACAAACAGTAATATCTCCACATTGCACGGTGCAATTCTGAAATTTTTAGCTTTTTCCTGTTAATCCTAGCATGATAAAGAAGATTCAAAGAGAGTGAGATGCCAGCTCCTTTCATTCAGTCATTAGCTTCAAACATTTCTGGTATATGAAAAACATGTTTTTCAATGGCAAAAATCAATGAATATTGTAAATGCACAAACAGTAATATCTCCACATTGCACGGTGCAATTCTGAAATTTTTAGCTTTTTCCTGTTAATCCTAGCATGATAAAGAAGATTCAAAGAGAGTGAGATGCCAGCTCCTTTCATTCAGTCAGTAGCTTCAAACATTTCTGGTATATGAAAAACATGTTTTTCAATGGCAAAAATCAATGAATATTGTAAATGCACAAACAGTAATATCTCCACATTGCAAGGTGCAATTCTGAAATTTTTTGCTTTTTCCTGTTAATCCTAGCATGATAAAGAAGATTCAAAGAGAGTGAGATGCCAGCTCCTTTCATTCAGTCAGTAGCTTCAAACATTTCTGGTATATGAAAAACATGTTTTTCAATGGCAAAAATCAATGAATATTGTAAATGCACAAACAGTAATATCTCCACATTGCAAGGTGCAATTCTGAAATTTTTTGCTTTTTCCTGCTAATCCTAGCATGATAAAGAAGATTCAAAGAGAGTGAGATGCCAGCTCCTTTCATTCAGTCAGTAGCTTCAAACATTTCTGGTATATGAAAAACATGTTTTTCAATGGCAAAAATCAATGAATATTGTAAATGCACAAACAGTAATATCTCCACATTGCACGGTGCAATTCTGAAATTTTTAGCTTTTTCCTGTTAATCCTAGCATGATAAAGAAGATTCAAAGAGAGTGAGATGCCAGCTCCTTTCATTCAGTCAGTAGCTTCAAACATTTCTGGTATATGAAAAACATGTTTTTCAATGGCAAAAATCAATGAATATTGTAAATGCACAAACAGTAATATCTCCACATTGCAAGGTGCAATTCTGAAATTTTTTGCTTTTTCCTGCTAATCCTAGCATGATAAAGAAGATTCAAAGAGAGTGAGATGCCAGCTCCTTTCATTCAGTCAGTAGCTTCAAACATTTCTGGTATATGAAAAACATGTTTTTCAATGGCAAAAATCAATGAATATTGTAAATGCACAAACAGTAATATCTCCACATTGCACGGTGCAATTCTGAAATTTTTAGCTTTTTCCTGTTAATCCTAGCATGATAAAGAAGATTCAAAGAGAGTGAGATGCCAGCTCCTTTCATTCAGTCAGTAGCTTCAAACATTTCTGGTATATGAAAAACATGTTTTTCAATGGCAAAAATCAATGAATATTGTAAATGCACAAACAGTAATATCTCCACATTGCAAGGTGCAATTCTGAAATTTTTTGCTTTTTCCTGTTAATCCTAGCATGATAAAGAAGATTCAAAGAGAGTGAGATGCCAGCTCCTTTCATTCAGTCAGTAGCTTCAAACATTTCTGGTATATGAAAAACATGTTTTTCAATGGCAAAAATCAATGAATATTGTAAATGCACAAACAGTAATATCTCCACATTGCAAGGTGCAATTCTGAAATTTTTTGCTTTTTCCTGCTTATCCTAGCATGATAAAGAAGATTCAAAGAGAGTGAGATGCCAGCTCCTTTCATTCAGTCAGTAGCTTCAAACATTTCTGGTATATGAAAAACATGTTTTTCAATGGCAAAAATCAATGAATATTGTAAATGCACAAACAGTAATATCTCCACATTGCACGGTGCAATTCTGAAATTTTTAGCTTTTTCCTGTTAATCCTAGCATGATAAAGAAGATTCAAAGAGAGTGAGATGCCAGCTCCTTTCATTCAGTCAGTAGCTTCAAACATTTCTGGTATATGAAAAACATGTTTTTCAATGGCAAAAATCAATGAATATTGTAAATGCACAAACAGTAATATCTCCACATTGCAAGGTGCAATTGTGAAATTTTTTGCTTTTTCCTGCTAATCCTAGCATGATAAAGAAGATTCAAAGAGAGTGAGATGCCAGCTCCTTTCATTCAGTCAGAAGCTTCAAACATTTCTGGTATATGAAAAACATGTTTTTCAATGGCAAAAATCAATGAATATTGTAAATGCACAAACAGTAATATCTCCACATTGCACGGTGCAATTCTGAAATTTTTAGCTTTTTCCTGTTAATCCTAGCATGATAAAGAAGATTCAAAGAGAGTGAGATGCCAGCTCCTTTCATTCAGTCAGTAGCTTCAAACATTTCTGGTATATGAAAAACATGTTTTTCAATGGCAAAAATCAATGAATATTGTAAATGCACAAACAGTAATATCTCCACATTGCAAGGTGCAATTCTGAAATTTTTTGCTTTTTCCTGCTAATCCTAGCATGATAAAGATTCAAAGAGAGTGAGATGCCAGCTCCTTTCATTCAGTCAGTAGCTTCAAACATTTCTGGTATATGAAAAACATGTTTTTCAATGGCAAAAATCAATGAATATTGTAAATGCACAAACAGTAATATCTCCACATTGCAAGGTGCAATTCTGAAATTTTTTGCTTTTTCCTGCTAATCCTAGCATGATAAAGAAGATTCAAAGAGAGTGAGATGCCAGCTCCTTTCATTCAGTCAGTAGCTTCAAACATTTCTGGTATATGAAAAACATGTTTTTCAATGGCAAAAGTCAATGAATATTGTAAATGCACAAACAGTAATATCTCCACATTGCACGGTGCAATTCTGAAATTTTTAGCTTTTTCCTGTTAATCCTAGCATGATAAAGAAGATTCAAAGAGAGTGAGATGCCAGCTCCTTTCATTCAGTCATTAGCTTCAAACATTTCTGGTATATGAAAAACATGTTTTTCAATGGCAAAAATCAATGAATATTGTAAATGCACAAACAGTAATATCTCCACATTGCACGGTGCAATTCTGAAATTTTTAGCTTTTTCCTGTTAATCCTAGCATGATAAAGAAGATTCAAAGAGAGTGAGATGCCAGCTCCTTTCATTCAGTCAGTAGCTTCAAACATTTCTGGTATATGAAAAACATGTTTTTCAATGGCAAAAATCAATGAATATTGTAAATGCACAAACAGTAATATCTCCACATTGCAAGGTGCAATTCTGAAATTTTTTGCTTTTTCCTGTTAATCCTAGCATGATAAAGAAGATTCAAAGAGAGTGAGATGCCAGCTCCTTTCATTCAGTCAGTAGCTTCAAACATTTCTGGTATATGAAAAACATGTTTTTCAATGGCAAAAATCAATGAATATTGTAAATGCACAAACAGTAATATCTCCACATTGCAAGGTGCAATTCTGAAATTTTTTGCTTTTTCCTGCTAATCCTAGCATGATAAAGAAGATTCAAAGAGAGTGAGATGCCAGCTCCTTTCATTCAGTCAGTAGCTTCAAACATTTCTGGTATATGAAAAACATGTTTTTCAATGGCAAAAATCAATGAATATTGTAAATGCACAAACAGTAATATCTCCACATTGCACGGTGCAATTCTGAAATTTTTAGCTTTTTCCTGTTAATCCTAGCATGATAAAGAAGATTCAAAGAGAGTGAGATGCCAGCTCCTTTCATTCAGTCAGTAGCTTCAAACATTTCTGGTATATGAAAAACATGTTTTTCAATGGCAAAAATCAATGAATATTGTAAATGCACAAACAGTAATATCTCCACATTGCAAGGTGCAATTCTGAAATTTTTTGCTTTTTCCTGCTAATCCTAGCATGATAAAGAAGATTCAAAGAGAGTGAGATGCCAGCTCCTTTCATTCAGTCAGTAGCTTCAAACATTTCTGGTATATGAAAAACATGTTTTTCAATGGCAAAAATCAATGAATATTGTAAATGCACAAACAGTAATATCTCCACATTGCACGGTGCAATTCTGAAATTTTTAGCTTTTTCCTGTTAATCCTAGCATGATAAAGAAGATTCAAAGAGAGTGAGATGCCAGCTCCTTTCATTCAGTCAGTAGCTTCAAACATTTCTGGTATATGAAAAACATGTTTTTCAATGGCAAAAATCAATGAATATTGTAAATGCACAAACAGTAATATCTCCACATTGCAAGGTGCAATTCTGAAATTTTTTGCTTTTTCCTGTTAATCCTAGCATGATAAAGAAGATTCAAAGAGAGTGAGATGCCAGCTCCTTTCATTCAGTCAGTAGCTTCAAACATTTCTGGTATATGAAAAACATGTTTTTCAATGGCAAAAATCAATGAATATTGTAAATGCACAAACAGTAATATCTCCACATTGCAAGGTGCAATTCTGAAATTTTTTGCTTTTTCCTGCTTATCCTAGCATGATAAAGAAGATTCAAAGAGAGTGAGATGCCAGCTCCTTTCATTCAGTCAGTAGCTTCAAACATTTCTGGTATATGAAAAACATGTTTTTCAATGGCAAAAATCAATGAATATTGTAAATGCACAAACAGTAATATCTCCACATTGCACGGTGCAATTCTGAAATTTTTAGCTTTTTCCTGTTAATCCTAGCATGATAAAGAAGATTCAAAGAGAGTGAGATGCCAGCTCCTTTCATTCAGTCAGTAGCTTCAAACATTTCTGGTATATGAAAAACATGTTTTTCAATGGCAAAAATCAATGAATATTGTAAATGCACAAACAGTAATATCTCCACATTGCAAGGTGCAATTCTGAAATTTTTTGCTTTTTCCTGCTAATCCTAGCATGATAAAGAAGATTCAAAGAGAGTGAGATGCCAGCTCCTTTCATTCAGTCAGAAGCTTCAAACATTTCTGGTATATGAAAAACATGTTTTTCAATGGCAAAAATCAATGAATATTGTAAATGCACAAACAGTAATATCTCCACATTGCACGGTGCAATTCTGAAATTTTTAGCTTTTTCCTGTTAATCCTAGCATGATAAAGAAGATTCAAAGAGAGTGAGATGCCAGCTCCTTTCATTCAGTCAGTAGCTTCAAACATTTCTGGTATATGAAAAACATGTTTTTCAATGGCAAAAATCAATGAATATTGTAAATGCACAAACAGTAATATCTCCACATTGCAAGGTGCAATTCTGAAATTTTTTGCTTTTTCCTGTTAATCCTAGCATGATAAAGAAGATTCAAAGAGAGTGAGATGCCAGCTCCTTTCATTCAGTCAGTAGCTTCAAACATTTCTGGTATATGAAAAACATGTTTTTCAATGGCAAAAATCAATGAATATTGTAAATGCACAAACAGTAATATCTCCACATTGCAAGGTGCAATTCTGAAATTTTTTGCTTTTTCCTGCTAATCCTAGCATGATAAAGAAGATTCAAAGAGAGTGAGATGCCAGCTCCTTTCATTCAGTCAGTAGCTTCAAACATTTCTGGTATATGAAAAACATGTTTTTCAATGGCAAAAATCAATGAATATTGTAAATGCACAAACAGTAATATCTCCACATTGCACGGTGCAATTCTGAAATTTTTAGCTTTTTCCTGTTAATCCTAGCATGATAAAGAAGATTCAAAGAGAGTGAGATGCCAGCTCCTTTCATTCAGTCAGTAGCTTCAAACATTTCTGGTATATGAAAAACATGTTTTTCAATGGCAAAAATCAATGAATATTGTAAATGCACAAACAGTAATATCTCCACATTGCAAGGTGCAATTCTGAAATTTTTTGCTTTTTCCTGCTAATCCTAGCATGATAAAGAAGATTCAAAGAGAGTGAGATGCCAGCTCCTTTCATTCAGTCAGTAGCTTCAAACATTTCTGGTATATGAAAAACATGTTTTTCAATGGCAAAAATCAATGAATATTGTAAATGCACAAACAGTCATATCTCCACATTGCACGGTGCAATTCTGAAATTTTTAGCTTTTTCCTGTTAATCCTAGCATGATAAAGAAGATTCAAAGAGAGTGAGATGCCAGCTCCTTTCATTCAGTCATTAGCTTCAAACATTTCTGGTATATGAAAAACATGTTTTTCAATGGCAAAAATCAATGAATATTGTAAATGCACAAACAGTAATATCTCCACATTGCACGGTGCAATTCTGAAATTTTTAGCTTTTTCCTGTTAATCCTAGCATGATAAAGAAGATTCAAAGAGAGTGAGATGCCAGCTCCTTTCATTCAGTCAGTAGCTTCAAACATTTCTGGTATATGAAAAACATGTTTTTCAATGGCAAAAATCAATGAATATTGTAAATGCACAAACAGTAATATCTCCACATTGCAAGGTGCAATTCTGAAATTTTTGGCTTTTTCCTGCTAATCCTAGCATGATAAAGAAGATTCAAAGAGAGTGAGATGCCAGCTCCTTTCATTCAGTCAGTAGCTTCAAACATTTCTGGTATATGAAAAACATGTTTTTCAATGGCAAAAATCAATGAATATTGTAAATGCACAAACAGTAATATCTCCACATTGCACGGTGCAATTCTGAAATTTTTAGCTTTTTCCTGTTAATCCTAGCATGATAAAGAAGATTCAAAGAGAGTGAGATGCCAGCTCCTTTCATTCAGTCAGTAGCTTCAAACATTTCTGGTATATGAAAAACATGTTTTTCAATGGCAAAAATCAATGAATATTGTAAATGCACAAACAGTAATATCTCCACATTGCAAGGTGCAATTCTGAAATTTCTTGCTTTTTCCTGTTAATCCTAGCATGATAAAGAAGATTCAAAGAGAGTGAGATGCCAGCTCCTTTCATTCAGTCAGTAGCTTCAAACATTTCTGGTATATGAAAAACATGTTTTTCAATGGCAAAAATCAATGAATATTGTAAATGCACAAACAGTAATATCTCCACATTGCAAGGTGCAATTCTGAAATTTTTTGCTTTTTCCTGCTAATCCTAGCATGATAAAGAAGATTCAAAGAGAGTGAGATGCCAGCTCCTTTCATTCAGTCAGTAGCTTCAAACATTTCTGGTATATGAAAAACATGTTTTTCAATGGCAAAAATCAATGAATATTGTAAATGCACAAACAGTAATATCTCCACATTGCACGGTGCAATTCTGAAATTTTTAGCTTTTTCCTGTTAATCCTAGCATGATAAAGAAGATTCAAAGAGAGTGAGATGCCAGCTCCTTTCATTCAGTCAGTAGCTTCAAACATTTCTGGTATATGAAAAACATGTTTTTCAATGGCAAAAATCAATGAATATTGTAAATGCACAAACAGTAATATCTCCACATTGCAAGGTGCAATTCTGAAATTTTTTGCTTTTTCCTGCTAATCCTAGCATGATAAAGAAGATTCAAAGAGAGTGAGATGCCAGCTCCTTTCATTCAGTCAGTAGCTTCAAACATTTCTGGTATATGAAAAACATGTTTTTCAATGGCAAAAATCAATGAATATTGTAAATGCACAAACAGTAATATCTCCACATTGCACGGTGCAATTCTGAAATTTTTAGCTTTTTCCTGTTAATCCTAGCATGATAAAGAAGATTCAAAGAGAGTGAGATGCCAGCTCCTTTCATTCAGTCAGTAGCTTCAAACATTTCTGGTATATGAAAAACATGTTTTTCAATGGCAAAAATCAATGAATATTGTAAATGCACAAACAGTAATATCTCCACATTGCAAGGTGCAATTCTGAAATTTTTTGCTTTTTCCTGTTAATCCTAGCATGATAAAGAAGATTCAAAGAGAGTGAGATGCCAGCTCCTTTCATTCAGTCAGTAGCTTCATATATTTCTGGTATATGAAAAACGTTTTTCAATGGCAAAAATCAATGAATATTGTAAATGCACAAACAGTAATATCTCCACATTGCAAGGTGCAATTCTGAAATTTTTTGCTTTTTCCTGCTAATCCTAGCATGATAAAGAAGATTCAAAGAGAGTGAGATGCCAGCTCCTTTCATTCAGTCAGTAGCTTCAAACATTTCTGGTATATGAAAAACATGTTTTTCAATGGCAAAAATCAATGAATATTGTAAATGCACAAACAGTAATATCTCCACATTGCACGGTGCAATTCTGAAATTTTTAGCTTTTTCCTGTTAATCCTAGCATGATAAAGAAGATTCAAAGAGAGTGAGATGCCAGCTCCTTTCATTCAGTCAGTAGCTTCAAACATTTCTGGTATATGAAAAACATGTTTTTCAATGGCAAAAATCAATGAATATTGTAAATGCACAAACAGTAATATCTCCACATTGCAAGGTGCAATTCTGAAATTTTTTGCTTTTTCCTGCTAATCCTAGCATGATAAAGAATATTCAAAGAGAGTGACATGCCAGCTCCTTTCATTCAGTCAGTAGCTTCAAACATTTCTGGTGTATGAAAAACATGTTTTTCAATGGCAAAAATCAATGAATATTGTAAATGCACAAACAGTAATATCTCCACATTGCACGGTGCAATTCTGAAATTTTTAGCTTTTTCCTGTTAATCCTAGCATGATAAAGAAGATTCAAAGAGAGTGAGATGCCAGCTCCTTTCATTCAGTCATTAGCTTCAAACATTTCTGGTATATGAAAAACATGTTTTTCAATGGCAAAAATCAATGAATATTGTAAATGCACAAACAGTAATATCTCCACATTGCACGGTGCAATTCTGAAATTTTTAGCTTTTTCCTGTTAATCGTAGCATGATAAAGAAGATTCAAAGAGAGTGAGATGCCAGCTCCTTTCATTCAGTCAGTTGCTTCAAACATTTCTGGTATATGAAAAACATGTTTTTCAATGGCAAAAATCAATGAATATTGTAAATGCACAAACAGTAATATCTCCACATTGCAAGGTGCAATTCTGAAATTTTTTGCTTTTTCCTGTTAATCCTAGCATGATAAAGAAGATTCAAAGAGAGTGAGATGCCAGCTCCTTTCATTCAGTCAGTAGCTTCAAACATTTCTGGTATATGAAAAACATGTTTTTCAATGGCAAAAATCAATGAATATTGTAAATGCACAAACAGTAATATCTCCACATTGCAAGGTGCAATTCTGAAATTTTTTGCTTTTTCCTGCTAATCCTAGCATGATAAAGAAGATTCAAAGAGAGTGAGATGCCAGCTCCTTTCATTCAGTCAGTAGCTTCAAACATTTCTGGTATATGAAAAACATGTTTTTCAATGGCAAAAATCAATGAATATTGTAAATGCACAAACAGTAATATCTCCACATTGCACGGTGCAATTCTGAAATTTTTAGCTTTTTCCTGTTAATCCTAGCATGATAAAGAAGATTCAAAGAGAGTGAGATGCCAGCTCCTTTCATTCAGTCAGTAGCTTCAAACATTTCTGGTATATGAAAAACATGTTTTTCAATGGCAAAAATCAATGAATATTGTAAATGCACAAACAGTAATATCTCCACATTGCAAGGTGCAATTCTGAAATTTTTTGCTTTTTCCTGCTAATCCTAGCATGATAAAGAAGATTCAAAGAGAGTGAGATGCCAGCTCCTTTCATTCAGTCAGTAGCTTCAAACATTTCTGGTATATGAAAAACATGTTTTTCAATGGCAAAAATCAATGAATATTGTAAATGCACAAACAGTAATATCTCCACATTGCAAGGTGCAATTCTGAAATTTTTTGCTTTTTCCTGCTAATCCTAGCATGATAAAGAAGATTCAAAGAGAGTGAGATGCCAGCTCCTTTCATTCAGTCAGTAGCTTCAAACATTTCTGGTATATGAAAAACATGTTTTTCAATGGCAAAAATCAATGAATATTGTAAATGCACAAACAGTAATATCTCCACATTGCACGGTGCAATTCTGAAATTTTTAGCTTTTTCCTGTTAATCCTAGCATGATAAAGAAGATTCAAAGAGAGTGAGATGCCAGCTCCTTTCATTCAGTCAGTAGCTTCAAACATTTCTGGTATATGAAAAACATGTTTTTCAATGGCAAAAATCAATGAATATTGTAAATGCACAAACAGTAATATCTCCACATTGCAAGGTGCAATTCTGAAATTTTTTGCTTTTTCCTGCTAATCCTAGCATGATAAAGAAGATTCAAAGAGAGTGAGATGCCAGCTCCTTTCATTCAGTCAGTAGCTTCAAACATTTCTGGTATATGAAAAACATGTTTTTCAATGGCAAAAATCAATGAATATTGTAAATGCACAAACAGTAATATCTCCACATTGCAAGGTGCAATTCTGAAATTTTTTGCTTTTTCCTGCTAATCCTAGCATGATAAAGAAGATTCAAAGAGAGTGAGATGCCAGCTCCTTTCATTCAGTCAGTAGCTTCAAACATTTCTGGTATATGAAAAACATGTTTTTCAATGGCAAAAATCAATGAATATTGTAAATGCACAAACAGTAATATCTCCACATTGCAAGGTGCAATTCTGAAATTTTTTGCTTTTTCCTGCTAATCCTAGCATGATAAAGAAGATTCAAAGAGAGTGAGATGCCAGCTCCTTTCATTCAGTCAGTAGCTTCAAACATTTCTGGTATATGAAAAACATGTTTTTCAATGGCAAAAATCAATGAATATTGTAAATGCACAAACAGTAATATCTCCACATTGCAAGGTGCAATTCTGAAATTTTTTGCTTTTTCCTGCTAATCCTAGCATGATAAAGAAGATTCAAAGAGAGTGAGATGCCAGCTCCTTTCATTCAGTCAGTAGCTTCAAACATTTCTGGTATATGAAAAACATGTTTTTCAATGGCAAAAATCAATGAATATTGTAAATGCACAAACAGTAATATCTCCACATTGCACGGTGCAATTCTGAAATTTTTAGCTTTTTCCTGTTAATCCTAGCATGATAAAGAAGATTCAAAGAGAGTGAGATGCCAGCTCCTTTCATTCAGTCAGTAGCTTCAAACATTTCTGGTATATGAAAAACATGTTTTTCAATGGCAAAAATCAATGAATATTGTAAATGCACAAACAGTAATATCTCCACATTGCAAGGTGCAATTCTGAAATTTTTTGCTTTTTCCTGTTAATCCTAGCATGATAAAGAAGATTCAAAGAGAGTGAGATGCCAGCTCCTTTCATTCAGTCAGTAGCTTCAAACATTTCTGGTATATGAAAAACATGTTTTTCAATGGCAAAAATCAATGAATATTGTAAATGCACAAACAGTAATATCTCCACATTGCAAGGTGCAATTCTGAAATTTTTTGCTTTTTCCTGCTAATCCTAGCATGATAAAGAAGATTCAAAGAGAGTGAGATGCCAGCTCCTTTCATTCAGTCAGTAGCTTCAAACATTTCTGGTATATGAAAAACATGTTTTTCAATGGCAAAAATCAATGAATATTGTAAATGCACAAACAGTAATATCTCCACATTGCACGGTGCAATTCTGAAATTTTTAGCTTTTTCCTGTTAATCCTAGCATGATAAAGAAGATTCAAAGAGAGTGAGATGCCAGCTCCTTTCATTCAGTCAGTAGCTTCAAACATTTCTGGTATATGAAAAACATGTTTTTCAATGGCAAAAATCAATGAATATTGTAAATGCACAAACAGTAATATCTCCACATTGCAAGGTGCAATTCTGAAATTTTTTGCTTTTTCCTGCTAATCCTAGCATGATAAAGAAGATTCAAAGAGAGTGAGATGCCAGCTCCTTTCATTCAGTCAGTAGCTTCAAACATTTCTGGTATATGAAAAACATGTTTTTCAATGGCAAAAATCAATGAATATTGTAAATGCACAAACAGTCATATCTCCACATTGCACGGTGCAATTCTGAAATTTTTAGCTTTTTCCTGTTAATCCTAGCATGATAAAGAAGATTCAAAGAGAGTGAGATGCCAGCTCCTTTCATTCAGTCATTAGCTTCAAACATTTCTGGTATATGAAAAACATGTTTTTCAATGGCAAAAATCAATGAATATTGTAAATGCACAAACAGTAATATCTCCACATTGCACGGTGCAATTCTGAAATTTTTAGCTTTTTCCTGTTAATCCTAGCATGATAAAGAAGATTCAAAGAGAGTGAGATGCCAGCTCCTTTCATTCAGTCAGTAGCTTCAAACATTTCTGGTATATGAAAAACATGTTTTTCAATGGCAAAAATCAATGAATATTGTAAATGCACAAACAGTAATATCTCCACATTGCAAGGTGCAATTCTGAAATTTTTTGCTTTTTCCTGCTAATCCTAGCATGATAAAGAAGATTCAAAGAGAGTGAGATGCCAGCTCCTTTCATTCAGTCAGTAGCTTCAAACATTTCTGGTATATGAAAAACATGTTTTTCAATGGCAAAAATCAATGAATATTGTAAATGCACAAACAGTAATATCTCCACATTGCACGGTGCAATTCTGAAATTTTTAGCTTTTTCCTGTTAATCCTAGCATGATAAAGAAGATTCAAAGAGAGTGAGATGCCAGCTCCTTTCATTCAGTCAGTAGCTTCAAACATTTCTGGTATATGAAAAACATGTTTTTCAATGGCAAAAATCAATGAATATTGTAAATGCACAAACAGTAATATCTCCACATTGCAAGGTGCAATTCTGAAATTTTTTGCTTTTTCCTGTTAATCCTAGCATGATAAAGAAGATTCAAAGAGAGTGAGATGCCAGCTCCTTTCATTCAGTCAGTAGCTTCAAACATTTCTGGTATATGAAAAACATGTTTTTCAATGGCAAAAATCAATGAATATTGTAAATGCACAAACAGTAATATCTCCACATTGCAAGGTGCAATTCTGAAATTTTTTGCTTTTTCCTGCTAATCCTAGCATGATAAAGAAGATTCAAAGAGAGTGAGATGCCAGCTCCTTTCATTCAGTCAGTAGCTTCAAACATTTCTGGTATATGAAAAACATGTTTTTCAATGGCAAAAATCAATGAATATTGTAAATGCACAAACAGTAATATCTCCACATTGCACGGTGCAATTCTGAAATTTTTAGCTTTTTCCTGTTAATCCTAGCATGATAAAGAAGATTCAAAGAGAGTGAGATGCCAGCTCCTTTCATTCAGTCAGTAGCTTCAAACATTTCTGGTATATGAAAAACATGTTTTTCAATGGCAAAAATCAATGAATATTGTAAATGCACAAACAGTAATATCTCCACATTGCAAGGTGCAATTCTGAAATTTTTTGCTTTTTCCTGCTAATCCTAGCATGATAAAGAAGATTCAAAGAGAGTGAGATGCCAGCTCCTTTCATTCAGTCAGTAGCTTCAAACATTTCTGGTATATGAAAAACATGTTTTTCAATGGCAAAAATCAATGAATATTGTAAATGCACAAACAGTAATATCTCCACATTGCACGGTGCAATTCTGAAATTTTTAGCTTTTTCCTGTTAATCCTAGCATGATAAAGAAGATTCAAAGAGAGTGAGATGCCAGCTCCTTTCATTCAGTCAGTAGCTTCAAACATTTCTGGTATATGAAAAACATGTTTTTCAATGGCAAAAATCAATGAATATTGTAAATGCACAAACAGTAATATCTCCACATTGCAAGGTGCAATTCTGAAATTTTTTGCTTTTTCCTGTTAATCCTAGCATGATAAAGAAGATTCAAAGAGAGTGAGATGCCAGCTCCTTTCATTCAGTCAGTAGCTTCAAACATTTCTGGTATATGAAAAACGTTTTTCAATGGCAAAAATCAATGAATATTGTAAATGCACAAACAGTAATATCTCCACATTGCAAGGTGCAATTCTGAAATTTTTTGCTTTTTCCTGCTAATCCTAGCATGATAAAGAAGATTCAAAGAGAGTGAGATGCCAGCTCCTTTCATTCAGTCAGTAGCTTCAAACATTTCTGGTATATGAAAAACATGTTTTTCAATGGCAAAAATCAATGAATATTGTAAATGCACAAACAGTAATATCTCCACATTGCACGGTGCAATTCTGAAATTTTTAGCTTTTTCCTGTTAATCCTAGCATGATAAAGAAGATTCAAAGAGAGTGAGATGCCAGCTCCTTTCATTCAGTCAGTAGCTTCAAACATTTCTGGTATATGAAAAACATGTTTTTCAATGGCAAAAATCAATGAATATTGTAAATGCACAAACAGTAATATCTCCACATTGCAAGGTGCAATTCTGAAATTTTTTGCTTTTTCCTGCTAATCCTAGCATGATAAAGAAGATTCAAAGAGAGTGAGATGCCAGCTCCTTTCATTCAGTCAGTAGCTTCAAACATTTCTGGTATATGAAAAACATGTTTTTCAATGGCAAAAATCAATGAATATTGTAAATGCACAAACAGTAATATCTCCACATTGCATGGTGCAATTCTGAAATTTTTAGCTTTTTCCTGTTAATCCTAGCATGATAAAGAAGATTCAAAGAGAGTGAGATGCCAGCTCCTTTCATTCAGTCATTAGCTTCAAACATTTCTGGTATATGAAAAACATGTTTTTCAATGGCAAAAATCAATGAATATTGTAAATGCACAAACAGTAATATCTCCACATTGCACGGTGCAATTCTGAAATTTTTAGCTTTTTCCTGTTAATCCTAGCATGATAAAGAAGATTCAAAGAGAGTGAGATGCCAGCTCCTTTCATTCAGTCAGTAGCTTCAAACATTTCTGGTATATGAAAAACATGTTTTTCAATGGCAAAAATCAATGAATATTGTAAATGCACAAACAGTAATATCTCCACATTGCAAGGTGCAATTCTGAAATTTTTTGCTTTTTCCTGTTAATCCTAGCATGATAAAGAAGATTCAAAGAGAGTGAGATGCCAGCTCCTTTCATTCAGTCAGTAGCTTCAAACATTTCTGGTATATGAAAAACATGTTTTTCAATGGCAAAAATCAATGAATATTGTAAATGCACAAACAGTAATATCTCCACATTGCAAGGTGCAATTCTGAAATTTTTTGCTTTTTCCTGCTAATCCTAGCATGATAAAGAAGATTCAAAGAGAGTGAGATGCCAGCTCCTTTCATTCAGTCAGTAGCTTCAAACATTTCTGGTATATGAAAAACATGTTTTTCAATGGCAAAAATCAATGAATATTGTAAATGCACAAACAGTAATATCTCCACATTGCACGGTGCAATTCTGAAATTTTTAGCTTTTTCCTGTTAATCCTAGCATGATAAAGAAGATTCAAAGAGAGTGAGATGCCAGCTCCTTTCATTCAGTCAGTAGCTTCAAACATTTCTGGTATATGAAAAACATGTTTTTCAATGGCAAAAATCAATGAATATTGTAAATGCACAAACAGTAATATCTCCACATTGCAAGGTGCAATTCTGAAATTTTTTGCTTTTTCCTGCTAATCCTAGCATGATAAAGAAGATTCAAAGAGAGTGAGATGCCAGCTCCTTTCATTCAGTCAGTAGCTTCAAACATTTCTGGTATATGAAAAACATGTTTTTCAATGGCAAAAATCAATGAATATTGTAAATGCACAAACAGTAATATCTCCACATTGCAAGGTGCAATTCTGAAATTTTTTGCTTTTTCCTGCTAATCCTAGCATGATAAAGAAGATTCAAAGAGAGTGAGATGCCAGCTCCTTTCATTCAGTCAGTAGCTTCAAACATTTCTGGTATATGAAAAACATGTTTTTCAATGGCAAAAATCAATGAATATTGTAAATGCACAAACAGTAATATCTCCACATTGCAAGGTGCAATTCTGAAATTTTTTGCTTTTTCCTGCTAATCCTAGCATGATAAAGAAGATTCAAAGAGAGTGAGATGCCAGCTCCTTTCATTCAGTCAGTAGCTTCAAACATTTCTGGTATATGAAAAACATGTTTTTCAATGGCAAAAATCAATGAATATTGTAAATGCACAAACAGTAATATCTCCACATTGCAAGGTGCAATTCTGAAATTTTTTGCTTTTTCCTGCTAATCCTAGCATGATAAAGAAGATTCAAAGAGAGTGAGATGCCAGCTCCTTTCATTCAGTCAGTAGCTTCAAACATTTCTGGTATATGAAAAACATGTTTTTCAATGGCAAAAATCAATGAATATTGTAAATGCACAAACAGTAATATCTCCACATTGCACGGTGCAATTCTGAAATTTTTAGCTTTTTCCTGTTAATCCTAGCATGATAAAGAAGATTCAAAGAGAGTGAGATGCCAGCTCCTTTCATTCAGTCAGTAGCTTCAAACATTTCTGGTATATGAAAAACATGTTTTTCAATGGCAAAAATCAATGAATATTGTAAATGCACAAACAGTAATATCTCCACATTGCAAGGTGCAATTCTGAAATTTTTTGCTTTTTCCTGCTAATCCTAGCATGATAAAGAAGATTCAAAGAGAGTGAGATGCCAGCTCCTTTCATTCAGTCAGTAGCTTCAAACATTTCTGGTATATGAAAAACATGTTTTTCAATGGCAAAAATCAATGAATATTGTAAATGCACAAACAGTAATATCTCCACATTGCACGGTGCAATTCTGAAATTTTTAGCTTTTTCCTGTTAATCCTAGCATGATAAAGAAGATTCAAAGAGAGTGAGATGCCAGCTCCTTTCATTCAGTCAGTAGCTTCAAACATTTCTGGTATATGAAAAACATGTTTTTCAATGGCAAAAATCAATGAATATTGTAAATGCACAAACAGTAATATCTCCACATTGCAAGGTGCAATTCTGAAATTTTTTGCTTTTTCCTGTTAATCCTAGCATGATAAAGAAGATTCAAAGAGAGTGAGATGCCAGCTCCTTTCATTCAGTCAGTAGCTTCAAACATTTCTGGTATATGAAAAACATGTTTTTCAATGGCAAAAATCAATGAATATTGTAAATGCACAAACAGTAATATCTCCACATTGCAAGGTGCAATTCTGAAATTTTTTGCTTTTTCCTGCTAATCCTAGCATGATAAAGAAGATTCAAAGAGAGTGAGATGCCAGCTCCTTTCATTCAGTCAGTAGCTTCAAACATTTCTGGTATATGAAAAACAAGTTTTTCAATGGCAAAAATCAATGAATATTGTAAATGCACAAACAGTAATATCTCCACATTGCAAGGTGCAATTCTGAAATTTTTAGCTTTTTCCTGTTAATCCTAGCATGATAAAGAAGATTCAAAGAGAGTGAGATGCCAGCTCCTTTCATTCAGTCAGTAGCTTCAAACATTTCTGGTATATGAAAAACATGTTTTTCAATGGCAAAAATCAATGAATATTGTAAATGCACAAACAGTAATATCTCCACATTGCAAGGTGCAATTCTGAAATTTTTTGCTTTTTCCTGCTAATCCTAGCATGATAAAGAAGATTCAAAGAGAGTGAGATGCCAGCTCCTTTCATTCAGTCAGTAGCTTCAAACATTTCTGGTATATGAAAAACATGTTTTTCAATGGCAAAAATCAATGAATATTGTAAATGCACAAACAGTAATATCTCCACATTGCACGGTGCAATTCTGAAATTTTTAGCTTTTTCCTGTTAATCCTAGCATGATAAAGAAGATTCAAAGAGAGTGAGATGCCAGCTCCTTTCATTCAGTCAGTAGCTTCAAACATTTCTGGTATATGAAAAACATGTTTTTCAATGGCAAAAATCAATGAATATTGTAAATGCACAAACAGTAATATCTCCACATTGCAAGGTGCAATTCTGAAATTTTTTGCTTTTTCCTGTTAATCCTAGCATGATAAAGAAGATTCAAAGAGAGTGAGATGCCAGCTCCTTTCATTCAGTCAGTAGCTTCAAACATTTCTGGTATATGAAAAACGTTTTTCAATGGCAAAAATCAATGAATATTGTAAATGCACAAACAGTAATATCTCCACATTGCAAGGTGCAATTCTGAAATTTTTTGCTTTTTCCTGCTAATCCTAGCATGATAAAGAAGATTCAAAGAGAGTGAGATGCCAGCTCCTTTCATTCAGTCAGTAGCTTCAAACATTTCTGGTATATGAAAAACATGTTTTTCAATGGCAAAAATCAATGAATATTGTAAATGCACAAACAGTAATATCTCCACATTGCACGGTGCAATTCTGAAATTTTTAGCTTTTTCCTGTTAATCCTAGCATGATAAAGAAGATTCAAAGAGAGTGAGATGCCAGCTCCTTTCATTCAGTCAGTAGCTTCAAACATTTCTGGTATATGAAAAACATGTTTTTCAATGGCAAAAATCAATGAATATTGTAAATGCACAAACAGTAATATCTCCACATTGCAAGGTGCAATTCTGAAATTTTTTGCTTTTTCCTGTTAATCCTAGCATGATAAAGAAGATTCAAAGAGAGTGAGATGCCAGCTCCTTTCATTCAGTCAGTAGCTTCAAACATTTCTGGTATATGAAAAACATGTTTTTCAATGGCAAAAATCAATGAATATTGTAAATGCACAAACAGTAATATCTCCACATTGCACGGTGCAATTCTGAAATTTTTAGCTTTTTCCTGTTAATCCTAGCATGATAAAGAAGATTCAAAGAGAGTGAGATGCCAGCTCCTTTCATTCAGTCAGTAGCTTCAAACATTTCTGGTATATGAAAAACATGTTTTTCAATGGCAAAAATCAATGAATATTGTAAATGCACAAACAGTAATATCTCCACATTGCAAGGTGCAATTCTGAAATTTTTTGCTTTTTCCCTGTTAATCCTAGCATGATAAAGAAGATTCAAAGAGAGTGAGATGCCAGCTCCTTTCATTCAGTCAGTAGCTTCAAACATTTCTGGTATATGAAAAACGTTTTTCAATGGCAAAAATCAATGAATATTGTAAATGCACAAACAGTAATATCTCCACATTGCAAGGTGCAATTCTGAAATTTTTTGCTTTTTCCTGCTAATCCTAGCATGATAAAGAAGATTCAAAGAGAGTGAGATGCCAGCTCCTTTCATTCAGTCAGTAGCTTCAAACATTTCTGGTATATGAAAAACATGTTTTTCAATGGCAAAAATCAATGAATATTGTAAATGCACAAACAGTAATATCTCCACATTGCACGGTGCAATTCTGAAATTTTTAGCTTTTTCCTGTTAATCCTAGCATGATAAAGAAGATTCAAAGAGAGTGAGATGCCAGCTCCTTTCATTCAGTCAGTAGCTTCAAACATTTCTGGTATATGAAAAACATGTTTTTCAATGGCAAAAATCAATGAATATTGTAAATGCACAAACAGT
>NW_027369840.1:0-39973 GCF_046119375.1 Phyllobates terribilis
AACATGTTTTTCATATACCAGAAATGTTTGAAGCTACTGACTGAATGAAAGGAGCTGGCATCTCACTCTCTTTGAATCTTCTTTATCATGCTAGGATTAACAGGAAAAAGCTAAAAATTTCAGAATTGCACCGTGCAATGTGGAGATATTACTGTTTGTGCATTTACAATATTCATTGATTTTTGCCATTGAAAAACGTTTTCATATACCAGAAATGTTTGAAGCTACTGACTGAATGAAAGGAGCTGGCATCTCACTCTCTTTGAATCTTCTTTATCATGCTAGGATTAACAGGAAAAAGCTAAAAATTTCAGAATTGCACCGTGCAATGTGGAGATATTACTGTTTGTGCATTTACAATATTCATTGATTTTTGCCATTGAAAAAACGTTTTTCATATACCAGAAATGTTTGAAGCTACTGACTGAATGAAAGGAGCTGGCATCTCACTCTCTTTGAATCTTCTTTATCATGCTAGGATTAACAGGAAAAAGCTAAAAATTTCAGAATTGCACCGTGCAATGTGGAGATATTACTGTTTGTGCATTTACAATATTCATTGATTTTTGCCATTGAAAAACGTCCAGAAATGTTTGAAGCTACTGACTGAATGAAAGGAGCTGGCATCTCACTCTCTTTGAATCTTCTTTATCATGCTAGGATTAACAGGAAAAAGCTAAAAATTTCAGAATTGCACCGTGCAATGTGGAGATATTACTGTTTGTGCATTTACAATATTCATTGATTTTTGCCATTGAAAAACATGTTTTTCATATACCAGAAATGTTTGAAGCTACTGACTGAATGAAAGGAGCTGGCATCTCACTCTCTTTGAATCTTCTTTATCATGCTAGGATTAACAGGAAAAAGCTAAAAATTTCAGAATTGCACCGTGCAATGTGGAGATATTACTGTTTGTGCATTTACAATATTCATTGATTTTTGCCATTGAAAAACATGTTTTTCATATACCAGAAATGTTTGAAGCTACTGACTGAATGAAAGGAGCTGGCATCTCACTCTCTTTGAATCTTCTTTATCATGCTAGGATTAACAGGAAAAAGCTAAAAATTTCAGAATTGCACCGTGCAATGTGGAGATATTACTGTTTGTGCATTTACAATATTCATTGATTTTTGCCATTGAAAAACGTGTTTTTCATAACCAGAAATGTTTGAAGCTACTGACTGAATGAAAGGAGCTGGCATCTCACTCTCTTTGAATCTTCTTTATCATGCTAGGATTAACAGGAAAAAGCTAAAAATTTCAGAATTGCACCGTGCAATGTGGAGATATTACTGTTTGTGCATTTACAATATTCATTGATTTTTGCCATTGAAAAACATGTTTTTCATATACCAGAAATGTTTGAAGCTACTGACTGAATGAAAGGAGCTGGCATCTCACTCTCTTTGAATCTTCTTTATCATGCTAGGATTAACAGGAAAAAGCTAAAAATTTCAGAATTGCACCGTGCAATGTGGAGATATTACTGTTTGTGCATTTACAATATTCATTGATTTTTGCCATTGAAAAACTGTTTTCTCATACCAGAAATGTTTGAAGCTACTGACTGAATGAAAGGAGCTGGCATCTCACTCTCTTTGAATCTTCTTTATCATGCTAGGATTAACAGGAAAAAGCTAAAAATTTCAGAATTGCACCGTGCAATGTGGAGATATTACTGTTTGTGCATTTACAATATTCATTGATTTTTGCCATTGAAAAACATGTTTTTCATATACCAGAAATGTTTGAAGCTACTGACTGAATGAAAGGAGCTGGCATCTCACTCTCTTTGAATCTTCTTTATCATGCTAGGATTAACAGGAAAAAGCTAAAAATTTCAGAATTGCACCGTGCAATGTGGAGATATTACTGTTTGTGCATTTACAATATTCATTGATTTTTGCCATTGAAAAACGTCCAGAAATGTTTGAAGCTACTGACTGAATGAAAGGAGCTGGCATCTCACTCTCTTTGAATCTTCTTTATCATGCTAGGATTAACAGGAAAAAGCTAAAAATTTCAGAATTGCACCGTGCAATGTGGAGATATTACTGTTTGTGCATTTACAATATTCATTGATTTTTGCCATTGAAAAACATGTTTTTCATATACCAGAAATGTTTGAAGCTACTGACTGAATGAAAGGAGCTGGCATCTCACTCTCTTTGAATCTTCTTTATCATGCTAGGATTAACAGGAAAAAGCTAAAAATTTCAGAATTGCACCGTGCAATGTGGAGATATTACTGTTTGTGCATTTACAATATTCATTGATTTTTGCCATTGAAAAACATGTTTTTCATATACCAGAAATGTTTGAAGCTACTGACTGAATGAAAGGAGCTGGCATCTCACTCTCTTTGAATCTTCTTTATCATGCTAGGATTAACAGGAAAAAGCTAAAAATTTCAGAATTGCACCGTGCAATGTGGAGATATTACTGTTTGTGCATTTACAATATTCATTGATTTTTGCCATTGAAAAACATGTTTTTCATATACAGAAATGTTTGAAGCTACTGACTGAATGAAAGGAGCTGGCATCTCACTCTCTTTGAATCTTCTTTATCATGCTAGGATTAACAGGAAAAAGCTAAAAATTTCAGAATTGCACCGTGCAATGTGGAGATATTACTGTTTGTGCATTTACAATATTCATTGATTTTTGCCATTGAAAAACGTTACCAGAAATGTTTGAAGCTACTGACTGAATGAAAGGAGCTGGCATCTCACTCTCTTTGAATCTTCTTTATCATGCTAGGATTAACAGGAAAAAGCTAAAAATTTCAGAATTGCACCGTGCAATGTGGAGATATTACTGTTTGTGCATTTACAATATTCATTGATTTTTGCCATTGAAAAACGTCCAGAAATGTTTGAAGCTACTGACTGAATGAAAGGAGCTGGCATCTCACTCTCTTTGAATCTTCTTTATCATGCTAGGATTAACAGGAAAAAGCTAAAAATTTCAGAATTGCACCGTGCAATGTGGAGATATTACTGTTTGTGCATTTACAATATTCATTGATTTTTGCCATTGAAAAACATGTTTTTCATATACCAGAAATGTTTGAAGCTACTGACTGAATGAAAGGAGCTGGCATCTCACTCTCTTTGAATCTTCTTTATCATGCTAGGATTAACAGGAAAAAGCTAAAAATTTCAGAATTGCACCGTGCAATGTGGAGATATTACTGTTTGTGCATTTACAATATTCATTGATTTTTGCCATTGAAAAACGTCCAGAAATGTTTGAAGCTACTGACTGAATGAAAGGAGCTGGCATCTCACTCTCTTTGAATCTTCTTTATCATGCTAGGATTAACAGGAAAAAGCAAAAAATTTCAGAATTGCACCGTGCAATGTGGAGATATTACTGTTTGTGCATTTACAATATTCATTGATTTTTGCCATTGAAAAACGTCCAGAAATGTTTGAAGCTACTGACTGAATGAAAGGAGCTGGCATCTCACTCTCTTTGAATCTTCTTTATCATGCTAGGATTAACAGGAAAAAGCTAAAAATTTCAGAATTGCACCGTGCAATGTGGAGATATTACTGTTTGTGCATTTACAATATTCATTGATTTTTGCCATTGAAAAACGTCCAGAAATGTTTGAAGCTACTGACTGAATGAAAGGAGCTGGCATCTCACTCTCTTTGAATCTTCTTTATCATGCTAGGATTAACAGGAAAAAGCTAAAAATTTCAGAATTGCACCGTGCAATGTGGAGATATTACTGTTTGTGCATTTACAATATTCATTGATTTTTGCCATTGAAAAACGTCCAGAAATGTTTGAAGCTACTGACTGAATGAAAGGAGCTGGCATCTCACTCTCTTTGAATCTTCTTTATCATGCTAGGATTAACAGGAAAAAGCTAAAAATTTCAGAATTGCACCGTGCAATGTGGAGATATTACTGTTTGTGCATTTACAATATTCATTGATTTTTGCCATTGAAAAACGTCCAGAAATGTTTGAAGCTACTGACTGAATGAAAGGAGCTGGCATCTCACTCTCTTTGAATCTTCTTTATCATGCTAGGTTTAACAGGAAAAAGCTAAAAATTTCAGAATTGCACCGTGCAATGTGGAGATATTACTGTTTGTGCATTTACAATATTCATTGATTTTTGCCATTGAAAAACGTCCAGAAATGTTTGAAGCTACTGACTGAATGAAAGGAGCTGGCATCTCACTCTCTTTGAATCTTCTTTATCATGCTAGGATTAACAGGAAAAAGCTAAAAATTTCAGAATTGCACCGTGCAATGTGGAGATATTACTGTTTGTGCATTTACAATATTCATTGATTTTTGCCATTGAAAAACATGTTTTTCATATACCAGAAATGTTTGAAGCTACTGACTGAATGAAAGGAGCTGGCATCTCACTCTCTTTGAATCTTCTTTATCATGCTAGGATTAACAGGAAAAAGCTAAAAATTTCAGAATTGCACCGTGCAATGTGGAGATATTACTGTTTGTGCATTTACAATATTCATTGATTTTTGCCATTGAAAAACGTCCAGAAATGTTTGAAGCTACTGACTGAATGAAAGGAGCTGGCATCTCACTCTCTTTGAATCTTCTTTATCATGCTAGGATTAACAGGAAAAAGCTAAAAATTTCAGAATTGCACCGTGCAATGTGGAGATATTACTGTTTGTGCATTTACAATATTCATTGATTTTTGCCATTGAAAAACGTCCAGAAATGTTTGAAGCTACTGACTGAATGAAAGGAGCTGGCATCTCACTCTCTTTGAATCTTCTTTATCATGCTAGGATTAACAGGAAAAAGCTAAAAATTTCAGAATTGCACCGTGCAATGTGGAGATATTACTGTTTGTGCATTTACAATATTCATTGATTTTTGCCATTGAAAAACATGTTTTTCATATACCAGAAATGTTTGAAGCTACTGACTGAATGAAAGGAGCTGGCATCTCACTCTCTTTGAATCTTCTTTATCATGCTAGGATTAACAGGAAAAAGCTAAAAATTTCAGAATTGCACCGTGCAATGTGGAGATATTACTGTTTGTGCATTTACAATATTCATTGATTTTTGCCATTGAAAAACGTCCAGAAATGTTTGAAGCTACTGACTGAATGAAAGGAGCTGGCATCTCACTCTCTTTGAATCTTCTTTATCATGCTAGGATTAACAGGAAAAAGCTAAAAATTTCAGAATTGCACCGTGCAATGTGGAGATATTACTGTTTGTGCATTTACAATATTCATTGATTTTTGCCATTGAAAAACATGTTTTTCATATACCAGAAATGTTTGAAGCTACTGACTGAATGAAAGGAGCTGGCATCTCACTCTCTTTGAATCTTCTTTATCATGCTAGGATTAACAGGAAAAAGCTAAAAATTTCAGAATTGCACCGTGCAATGTGGAGATATTACTGTTTGTGCATTTACAATATTCATTGATTTTTGCCATTGAAAAACGTCCAGAAATGTTTGAAGCTACTGACTGAATGAAAGGAGCTGGCATCTCACTCTCTTTGAATCTTCTTTATCATGCTAGGATTAACAGGAAAAAGCTAAAAATTTCAGAATTGCACCGTGCAATGTGGAGATATTACTGTTTGTGCATTTACAATATTCATTGATTTTTGCCATTGAAAAACGTCCAGAAATGTTTGAAGCTACTGACTGAATGAAAGGAGCTGGCATCTCACTCTCTTTGAATCTTCTTTATCATGCTAGGATTAACAGGAAAAAGCTAAAAATTTCAGAATTGCACCGTGCAATGTGGAGATATTACTGTTTGTGCATTTACAATATTCATTGATTTTTGCCATTGAAATACATGTTTTTCATATACCAGAAATGTTTGAAGCTACTGACTGAATGAAAGGAGCTGGCATCTCACTCTCTTTGAATCTTCTTTATCATGCTAGGATTAACAGGAAAAAGCTAAAAATTTCAGAATTGCACCGTGCAATGTGGAGATATTACTGTTTGTGCATTTACAATATTCATTGATTTTTGCCATTGAAAAACATGTTTTTCATATACCAGAAATGTTTGAAGCTACTGACTGAATGAAAGGAGCTGGCATCTCACTCTCTTTGAATCTTCTTTATCATGCTAGGATTAACAGGAAAATACTAAAAATTTCAGAATTGCACCGTGCAATGTGGAGATATTACTGTTTGTGCATTTACAATATTCATTGATTTTTGCCATTGAAAAACGTCCAGAAATGTTTGAAGCTACTGACTGAATGAAAGGAGCTGGCATCTCACTCTCTTTGAATCTTCTTTATCATGCTAGGATTAACAGGAAAAAGCTAAAAATTTCAGAATTGCACCGTGCAATGTGGAGATATTACTGTTTGTGCATTTACAATATTCATTGATTTTTGCCATTGAAAAACATGTTTTTCATATACCAGAAATGTTTGAAGCTACTGACTGAATGAAAGGAGCTGGCATCTCACTCTCTTTGAATCTTCTTTATCATGCTAGGATTAACAGGAAAAAGCTAAAAATTTCAGAATTGCACCGTGCAATGTGGAGATATTACTGTTTGTGCATTTACAATATTCATTGATTTTTGCCATTGAAAAACGTCCAGAAATGTTTGAAGCTACTGACTGAATGAAGGGAGCTGGCATCTCACTCTCTTTGAATCTTCTTTATCATGCTAGGATTAACAGGAAAA
Source organism: Phyllobates terribilis (assembly GCF_046119375.1). Taxonomy (NCBI): domain Eukaryota; kingdom Metazoa; phylum Chordata; class Amphibia; order Anura; family Dendrobatidae; genus Phyllobates; species Phyllobates terribilis. Next base: position 6,689 of record NW_027369840.1, read on the forward strand.
AGCTAAAAATTTCAGAATTGCACCGTGCAATGTGGAGATATTACTGTTTGTGCATTTACAATATTCATTGATTTTTGCCATTGAAAAACGTCCAGAAATGTTTGAAGCTACTGACTGAATGAAAGGAGCTGGCATCTCACTCTCTTTGAATCTTCTTTATCATGCTAGGATTAACAGGAAAAAGCTAAAAATTTCAGAATTGCACCGTGCAATGTGGAGATATTACTGTTTGTGCATTTACAATATTCATTGATTTTTGCCATTGAAAAACGTCCAGAAATGTTTGAAGCTACTGACTGAATGAAAGGAGCTGGCATCTCACTCTCTTTGAATCTTCTTTATCATGCTAGGATTAACAGGAAAAAGCAAAAAATTTCAGAATTGCACCGTGCAATGTGGAGATATTACTGTTTGTGCATTTACAATATTCATTGATTTTTGCCATTGAAAAACATGTTTTTCATATACCAGAAATGTTTGAAGCTACTGACTGAATGAAAGGAGCTGGCATCTCACTCTCTTTGAATCTTCTTTATCATGCTAGGATTAACAGGAAAAAGCTAAAAATTTCAGAATTGCACCGTGCAATGTGGAGATATTACTGTTTGTGCATTTACAATATTCATTGATTTTTGCCATTGAAAAACATGTTTTTCATATACCAGAAATGTTTGAAGCTACTGACTGAATGAAAGGAGCTGGCATCTCACTCTCTTTGAATCTTCTTTATCATGCTAGGATTAACAGGAAAAAGCTAAAAATTTCAGAATTGCACTGTGCAATGTGGAGATATTACTGTTTGTGCATTTACAATATTCATTGATTTTTGCCATTGAAAAACGTCCAGAAATGTTTGAAGCTACTGACTGAATGAAAGGAGCTGGCATCTCACTCTCTTTGAATCTTCTTTATCATGCTAGGATTAACAGGAAAAAGCTAAAAATTTCAGAATTGCACCGTGCAATGTGGAGATATTACTGTTTGTGCATTTACAATATTCATTGATTTTTGCCATTGAAAAACATGTTTTTCATATACCAGAAATGTTTGAAGCTACTGACTGAATGAAAGGAGCTGGCATCTCACTCTCTTTGAATCTTCTTTATCATGCTAGGATTAACAGGAAAAAGCAAAAAATTTCAGAATTGCACCGTGCAATGTGGAGATATTACTGTTTGTGCATTTACATATTCATTGATTTTTGCCATTGAAAAACGTCCAGAAATGTTTGAAGCTACTGACTGAATGAAAGGAGCTGGCATCTCACTCTCTTTGAATCTTCTTTATCATGCTAGGATTAACAGGAAAAAGCTAAAAATTTCAGAATTGCACCGTGCAATGTGGAGATATTACTGTTTGTGCATTTACAATATTCATTGATTTTTGCCATTGAAAAACGTCCAGAAATGTTTGAAGCTACTGACTGAATGAAAGGAGCTGGCATCTCACTCTCTTTGAATCTTCTTTATCATGCTAGGATTAACAGGAAAAAGCTAAAAATTTCAGAATTGCACCGTGCAATGTGGAGATATTACTGTTTGTGCATTTACAATATTCATTGATTTTTGCCATTGAAAAACGTCCAGAAATGTTTGAAGCTACTGACTGAATGAAAGGAGCTGGCATCTCACTCTCTTTGAATCTTCTTTATCATGCTAGGATTAACAGGAAAAAGCTAAAAATTTCAGAATTGCACCGTGCAATGTGGAGATATTACTGTTTGTGCATTTACAATATTCATTGATTTTTGCCATTGAAAAACGTCCAGAAATGTTTGAAGCTACTGACTGAATGAAAGGAGCTGGCATCTCACTCTCTTTGAATCTTCTTTATCATGCTAGGTTTAACAGGAAAAAGCTAAAAATTTCAGAATTGCACCGTGCAATGTGGAGATATTACTGTTTGTGCATTTACAATATTCATTGATTTTTGCCATTGAAAAACGTCCAGAAATGTTTGAAGCTACTGACTGAATGAAAGGAGCTGGCATCTCACTCTCTTTGAATCTTCTTTATCATGCTAGGATTAACAGGAAAAAGCTAAAAATTTCAGAATTGCACCGTGCAATGTGGAGATATTACTGTTTGTGCATTTACAATATTCATTGATTTTTGCCATTGAAAAACATGTTTTTCATATACCAGAAATGTTTGAAGCTACTGACTGAATGAAAGGAGCTGGCATCTCACTCTCTTTGAATCTTCTTTATCATGCTAGGATTAACAGGAAAAAGCTAAAAATTTCAGAATTGCACCGTGCAATGTGGAGATATTACTGTTTGTGCATTTACAATATTCATTGATTTTTGCCATTGAAAAACGTCCAGAAATGTTTGAAGCTACTGACTGAATGAAAGGAGCTGGCATCTCACTCTCTTTGAATCTTCTTTATCATGCTAGGATTAACAGGAAAAAGCTAAAAATTTCAGAATTGCACCGTGCAATGTGGAGATATTACTGTTTGTGCATTTACAATATTCATTGATTTTTGCCATTGAAAAACGTCCAGAAATGTTTGAAGCTACTGACTGAATGAAAGGAGCTGGCATCTCACTCTCTTTGAATCTTCTTTATCATGCTAGGATTAACAGGAAAAAGCTAAAAATTTCAGAATTGCACCGTGCAATGTGGAGATATTACTGTTTGTGCATTTACAATATTCATTGATTTTTGCCATTGAAAAACATGTTTTTCATATACCAGAAATGTTTGAAGCTACTGACTGAATGAAAGGAGCTGGCATCTCACTCTCTTTGAATCTTCTTTATCATGCTAGGATTAACAGGAAAAAGCTAAAAATTTCAGAATTGCACCGTGCAATGTGGAGATATTACTGTTTGTGCATTTACAATATTCATTGATTTTTGCCATTGAAAAACGTCCAGAAATGTTTGAAGCTACTGACTGAATGAAAGGAGCTGGCATCTCACTCTCTTTGAATCTTCTTTATCATGCTAGGATTAACAGGAAAAAGCTAAAAATTTCAGAATTGCACCGTGCAATGTGGAGATATTACTGTTTGTGCATTTACAATATTCATTGATTTTTGCCATTGAAAAACATGTTTTTCATATACCAGAAATGTTTGAAGCTACTGACTGAATGAAAGGAGCTGGCATCTCACTCTCTTTGAATCTTCTTTATCATGCTAGGATTAACAGGAAAAAGCTAAAAATTTCAGAATTGCACCGTGCAATGTGGAGATATTACTGTTTGTGCATTTACAATATTCATTGATTTTTGCCATTGAAAAACGTCCAGAAATGTTTGAAGCTACTGACTGAATGAAAGGAGCTGGCATCTCACTCTCTTTGAATCTTCTTTATCATGCTAGGATTAACAGGAAAAAGCTAAAAATTTCAGAATTGCACCGTGCAATGTGGAGATATTACTGTTTGTGCATTTACAATATTCATTGATTTTTGCCATTGAAAAACGTCCAGAAATGTTTGAAGCTACTGACTGAATGAAAGGAGCTGGCATCTCACTCTCTTTGAATCTTCTTTATCATGCTAGGATTAACAGGAAAAAGCTAAAAATTTCAGAATTGCACCGTGCAATGTGGAGATATTACTGTTTGTGCATTTACAATATTCATTGATTTTTGCCATTGAAATACATGTTTTTCATATACCAGAAATGTTTGAAGCTACTGACTGAATGAAAGGAGCTGGCATCTCACTCTCTTTGAATCTTCTTTATCATGCTAGGATTAACAGGAAAAAGCTAAAAATTTCAGAATTGCACCGTGCAATGTGGAGATATTACTGTTTGTGCATTTACAATATTCATTGATTTTTGCCATTGAAAAACATGTTTTTCATATACCAGAAATGTTTGAAGCTACTGACTGAATGAAAGGAGCTGGCATCTCACTCTCTTTGAATCTTCTTTATCATGCTAGGATTAACAGGAAAATACTAAAAATTTCAGAATTGCACCGTGCAATGTGGAGATATTACTGTTTGTGCATTTACAATATTCATTGATTTTTGCCATTGAAAAACGTCCAGAAATGTTTGAAGCTACTGACTGAATGAAAGGAGCTGGCATCTCACTCTCTTTGAATCTTCTTTATCATGCTAGGATTAACAGGAAAAAGCTAAAAATTTCAGAATTGCACCGTGCAATGTGGAGATATTACTGTTTGTGCATTTACAATATTCATTGATTTTTGCCATTGAAAAACATGTTTTTCATATACCAGAAATGTTTGAAGCTACTGACTGAATGAAAGGAGCTGGCATCTCACTCTCTTTGAATCTTCTTTATCATGCTAGGATTAACAGGAAAAAGCTAAAAATTTCAGAATTGCACCGTGCAATGTGGAGATATTACTGTTTGTGCATTTACAATATTCATTGATTTTTGCCATTGAAAAACGTCCAGAAATGTTTGAAGCTACTGACTGAATGAAGGGAGCTGGCATCTCACTCTCTTTGAATCTTCTTTATCATGCTAGGATTAACAGGAAAAAGCTAAAAATTTCAGAATTGCACCGTGCAATGTGGAGATATTACTGTTTGTGCATTTACAATATTCATTGATTTTTGCCATTGAAAAACGTCCAGAAATGTTTGAAGCTACTGACTGAATGAAAGGAGCTGGCATCTCACTCTCTTTGAATCTTCTTTATCATGCTAGGATTAACAGGAAAAAGCTAAAAATTTCAGAATTGCACCGTGCAATGTGGAGATATTACTGTTTGTGCATTTACAATATTCATTGATTTTTGCCATTGAAAAACGTCCAGAAATGTTTGAAGCTACTGACTGAATGAAAGGAGCTGGCATCTCACTCTCTTTGAATCTTCTTTATCATGCTAGGATTAACAGGAAAAAGCAAAAAATTTCAGAATTGCACCGTGCAATGTGGAGATATTACTGTTTGTGCATTTACAATATTCATTGATTTTTGCCATTGAAAAACATGTTTTTCATATACCAGAAATGTTTGAAGCTACTGACTGAATGAAAGGAGCTGGCATCTCACTCTCTTTGAATCTTCTTTATCATGCTAGGATTAACAGGAAAAAGCTAAAAATTTCAGAATTGCACCGTGCAATGTGGAGATATTACTGTTTGTGCATTTACAATATTCATTGATTTTTGCCATTGAAAAACGTCCAGAAATGTTTGAAGCTACTGACTGAATGAAAGGAGCTGGCATCTCACTCTCTTTGAATCTTCTTTATCATGCTAGGATTAACAGGAAAAAGCTAAAAATTTCAGAATTGCACCGTGCAATGTGGAGATATTACTGTTTGTGCATTTACAATATTCATTGATTTTTGCCATTGAAAAACATGTTTTTCATATACCAGAAATGTTTGAAGCTACTGACTGAATGAAAGGAGCTGGCATCTCACTCTCTTTGAATCTTCTTTATCATGCTAGGATTAACAGGAAAAAGCTAAAAATTTCAGAATTGCACCGTGCAATGTGGAGATATTACTGTTTGTGCATTTACAATATTCATTGATTTTTGCCATTGAAAAACGTCCAGAAATGTTTGAAGCTACTGACTGAATGAAAGGAGCTGGCATCTCACTCTCTTTGAATCTTCTTTATCATGCTAGGATTAACAGGAAAAAGCTAAAAATTTCAGAATTGCACCGTGCAATGTGGAGATATTACTGTTTGTGCATTTACAATATTCATTGATTTTTGCCATTGAAAAACGTCCAGAAATGTTTGAAGCTACTGACTGAATGAAAGGAGCTGGCATCTCACTCTCTTTGAATCTTCTTTATCATGCTAGGATTAACAGGAAAAAGCTAAAAATTTCAGAATTGCACCGTGCAATGTGGAGATATTACTGTTTGTGCATTTACAATATTCATTGATTTTTGCCATTGAAAAACATGTTTTTCATATACCAGAAATGTTTGAAGCTACTGACTGAATGAAAGGAGCTGGCATCTCACTCTCTTTGAATCTTCTTTATCATGCTAGGATTAACAGGAAAAAGCTAAAAATTTCAGAATTGCACCGTGCAATGTGGAGATATTACTGTTTGTGCATTTACAATATTCATTGATTTTTGCCATTGAAAAACGTCCAGAAATGTTTGAAGCTACTGACTGAATGAAAGGAGCTGGCATCTCACTCTCTTTGAATCTTCTTTATCATGCTAGGATTAACAGGAAAAAGCTAAAAATTTCAGAATTGCACCGTGCAATGTGGAGATATTACTGTTTGTGCATTTACAATATTCATTGATTTTTGCCATTGAAAAACGTCCAGAAATGTTTGAAGCTACTGACTGAATGAAAGGAGCTGGCATCTCACTCTCTTTGAATCTTCTTTATCATGCTAGGATTAACAGGAAAAAGCTAAAAATTTCAGAATTGCACCGTGCAATGTGGAGATATTACTGTTTGTGCATTTACAATATTCATTGATTTTTGCCATTGAAAAACATGTTTTTCATATACCAGAAATGTTTGAAGCTACTGACTGAATGAAAGGAGCTGGCATCTCACTCTCTTTGAATCTTCTTTATCATGCTAGGATTAACAGGAAAAAGCTAAAAATTTCAGAATTGCACCGTGCAATGTGGAGATATTACTGTTTGTGCATTTACAATATTCATTGATTTTTGCCATTGAAAAACGTCCAGAAATGTTTGAAGCTACTGACTGAATGAAAGGAGCTGGCATCTCACTCTCTTTGAATCTTCTTTATCATGCTAGGATTAACAGGAAAAAGCTAAAAATTTCAGAATTGCACCGTGCAATGTGGAGATATTACTGTTTGTGCATTTACAATATTCATTGATTTTTGCCATTGAAAAACATGTTTTTCATATACCAGAAATGTTTGAAGCTACTGACTGAATGAAAGGAGCTGGCATCTCACTCTCTTTGAATCTTCTTTATCATGCTAGGATTAACAGGAAAAAGCTAAAAATTTCAGAATTGCACCGTGCAATGTGGAGATATTACTGTTTGTGCATTTACAATATTCATTGATTTTTGCCATTGAAAAACGTCCAGAAATGTTTGAAGCTACTGACTGAATGAAAGGAGCTGGCATCTCACTCTCTTTGAATCTTCTTTATCATGCTAGGATTAACAGGAAAAAGCTAAAAATTTCAGAATTGCACCGTGCAATGTGGAGATATTACTGTTTGTGCATTTACAATATTCATTGATTTTTGCCATTGAAAAACATGTTTTTCATATACCAGAAATGTTTGAAGCTACTGACTGAATGAAAGGAGCTGGCATCTCACTCTCTTTGAATCTTCTTTATCATGCTAGGATTAACAGGAAAAAGCTAAAAATTTCAGAATTGCACCGTGCAATGTGGAGATATTACTGTTTGTGCATTTACAATATTCATTGATTTTTGCCATTGAAAAACGTCCAGAAATGTTTGAAGCTACTGACTGAATGAAAGGAGCTGGCATCTCACTCTCTTTGAATCTTCTTTATCATGCTAGGATTAACAGGAAAAAGCTAAAAATTTCAGAATTGCACCGTGCAATGTGGAGATATTACTGTTTGTGCATTTACAATATTCATTGATTTTTGCCATTGAAAAACATGTTCATATACCAGAAATGTTTGAAGCTACTGACTGAATGAAAGGAGCTGGCATCTCACTCTCTTTGAATCTTCTTTATCATGCTAGGATTAACAGGAAAAAGCTAAAAATTTCAGAATTGCACCGTGCAATGTGGAGATATTACTGTTTGTGCATTTACAATATTCATTGATTTTTGCCATTGAAAAACGTCCAGAAATGTTTGAAGCTACTGACTGAATGAAAGGAGCTGGCATCTCACTCTCTTTGAATCTTCTTTATCATGCTAGGATTAACAGGAAAAAGCTAAAAATTTCAGAATTGCACCGTGCAATGTGGAGATATTACTGTTTGTGCATTTACAATATTCATTGATTTTTGCCATTGAAAAACGTCCAGAAATGTTTGAAGCTACTGACTGAATGAAAGGAGCTGGCATCTCACTCTCTTTGAATCTTCTTTATCATGCTAGGATTAACAGGAAAAAGCTAAAAATTTCAGAATTGCACCGTGCAATGTGGAGATATTACTGTTTGTGCATTTACAATATTCATTGATTTTTGCCATTGAAAAACGTCCAGAAATGTTTGAAGCTACTGACTGAATGAAAGGAGCTGGCATCTCACTCTCTTTGAATCTTCTTTATCATGCTAGGATTAACAGGAAAAAGCTAAAAATTTCAGAATTGCACCGTGCAATGTGGAGATATTACTGTTTGTGCATTTACAATATTCATTGATTTTTGCCATTGAAAAACGTCCAGAAATGTTTGAAGCTACTGACTGAATGAAAGGAGCTGGCATCTCACTCTCTTTGAATCTTCTTTATCATGCTAGGATTAACAGGAAAAAGCTAAAAATTTCAGAATTGCACCGTGCAATGTGGAGATATTACTGTTTGTGCATTTACAATATTCATTGATTTTTGCCATTGAAAAACGTCCAGAAATGTTTGAAGCTACTGACTGAATGAAAGGAGCTGGCATCTCACTCTCTTTGAATCTTCTTTATCATGCTAGGATTAACAGGAAAAAGCTAAAAATTTCAGAATTGCACCGTGCAATGTGGAGATATTACTGTTTGTGCATTTACAATATTCATTGATTTTTGCCATTGAAAAACGTCCAGAAATGTTTGAAGCTACTGACTGAATGAAAGGAGCTGGCATCTCACTCTCTTTGAATCTTCTTTATCATGCTAGGATTAACAGGAAAAAGCTAAAAATTTCAGAATTGCACCGTGCAATGTGGAGATATTACTGTTTGTGCATTTACAATATTCATTGATTTTTGCCATTGAAAAACATGTTTTTCATATACCAGAAATGTTTGAAGCTACTGACTGAATGAAAGGAGCTGGCATCTCACTCTCTTTGAATCTTCTTTATCATGCTAGGATTAACAGGAAAAAGCTAAAAATTTCAGAATTGCACCGTGCAATGTGGAGATATTACTGTTTGTGCATTTACAATATTCATTGATTTTTGCCATTGAAAAACGTCCAGAAATGTTTGAAGCTACTGACTGAATGAAAGGAGCTGGCATCTCACTCTCTTTGAATCTTCTTTATCATGCTAGGATTAACAGGAAAAAGCTAAAAATTTCAGAATTGCACCGTGCAATGTGGAGATATTACTGTTTGTGCATTTACAATATTCATTGATTTTTGCCATTGAAAAACATGTTTTCATATACCAGAAATGTTTGAAGCTACTGACTGAATGAAAGGAGCTGGCATCTCACTCTCTTTGAATCTTCTTTATCATGCTAGGATTAACAGGAAAAAGCTAAAAATTTCAGAATTGCACCGTGCAATGTGGAGATATTACTGTTTGTGCATTTACAATATTCATTGATTTTTGCCATTGAAAAACAGTCCAGAAATGTTTGAAGCTACTGACTGAATGAAAGGAGCTGGCATCTCACTCTCTTTGAATCTTCTTTATCATGCTAGGATTAACAGGAAAAAGCTAAAAATTTCAGAATTGCACCGTGCAATGTGGAGATATTACTGTTTGTGCATTTACAATATTCATTGATTTTTGCCATTGAAAAACAGTCATATACCAGAAATGTTTGAAGCTACTGACTGAATGAAAGGAGCTGGCATCTCACTCTCTTTGAATCTTCTTTATCATGCTAGGATTAACAGGAAAAAGCTAAAAATTTCAGAATTGCACCGTGCAATGTGGAGATATTACTGTTTGTGCATTTACAATATTCATTGATTTTTGCCATTGAAAAACAGTTCATATACCAGAAATGTTTGAAGCTACTGACTGAATGAAAGGAGCTGGCATCTCACTCTCTTTGAATCTTCTTTATCATGCTAGGATTAACAGGAAAAAGCTAAAAATTTCAGAATTGCACCGTGCAATGTGGAGATATTACTGTTTGTGCATTTACAATATTCATTGATTTTTGCCATTGAAAAACATGTTTTCATATACCAGAAATGTTTGAAGCTACTGACTGAATGAAAGGAGCTGGCATCTCACTCTCTTTGAATCTTCTTTATCATGCTAGGATTAACAGGAAAAAGCTAAAAATTTCAGAATTGCACCGTGCAATGTGGAGATATTACTGTTTGTGCATTTACAATATTCATTGATTTTTGCCATTGAAAAACGTCCAGAAATGTTTGAAGCTACTGACTGAATGAAAGGAGCTGGCATCTCACTCTCTTTGAATCTTCTTTATCATGCTAGGATTAACAGGAAAAAGCTAAAAATTTCAGAATTGCACCGTGCAATGTGGAGATATTACTGTTTGTGCATTTACAATATTCATTGATTTTTGCCATTGAAAAACGTCCAGAAATGTTTGAAGCTACTGACTGAATGAAAGGAGCTGGCATCTCACTCTCTTTGAATCTTCTTTATCATGCTAGGATTAACAGGAAAAAGCTAAAAATTTCAGAATTGCACCGTGCAATGTGGAGATATTACTGTTTGTGCATTTACAATATTCATTGATTTTTGCCATTGAAAAACAGCATATACCAGAAATGTTTGAAGCTACTGACTGAATGAAAGGAGCTGGCATCTCACTCTCTTTGAATCTTCTTTATCATGCTAGGATTAACAGGAAAAAGCTAAAAATTTCAGAATTGCACCGTGCAATGTGGAGATATTACTGTTTGTGCATTTACAATATTCATTGATTTTTGCCATTGAAAAACGTCCAGAAATGTTTGAAGCTACTGACTGAATGAAAGGAGCTGGCATCTCACTCTCTTTGAATCTTCTTTATCATGCTAGGATTAACAGGAAAAAGCTAAAAATTTCAGAATTGCACCGTGCAATGTGGAGATATTACTGTTTGTGCATTTACAATATTCATTGATTTTTGCCATTGAAAAACTGTCATATACCAGAAATGTTTGAAGCTACTGACTGAATGAAAGGAGCTGGCATCTCACTCTCTTTGAATCTTCTTTATCATGCTAGGATTAACAGGAAAAAGCTAAAAATTTCAGAATTGCACCGTGCAATGTGGAGATATTACTGTTTGTGCATTTACAATATTCATTGATTTTTGCCATTGAAAAACATGTTTTCATATACCAGAAATGTTTGAAGCTACTGACTGAATGAAAGGAGCTGGCATCTCACTCTCTTTGAATCTTCTTTATCATGCTAGGATTAACAGGAAAAAGCTAAAAATTTCAGAATTGCACCGTGCAATGTGGAGATATTACTGTTTGTGCATTTACAATATTCATTGATTTTTGCCATTGAAAAACGTCCAGAAATGTTTGAAGCTACTGACTGAATGAAAGGAGCTGGCATCTCACTCTCTTTGAATCTTCTTTATCATGCTAGGATTAACAGGAAAAAGCTAAAAATTTCAGAATTGCACCGTGCAATGTGGAGATATTACTGTTTGTGCATTTACAATATTCATTGATTTTTGCCATTGAAAAACGTCCAGAAATGTTTGAAGCTACTGACTGAATGAAAGGAGCTGGCATCTCACTCTCTTTGAATCTTCTTTATCATGCTAGGATTAACAGGAAAAAGCTAAAAATTTCAGAATTGCACCGTGCAATGTGGAGATATTACTGTTTGTGCATTTACAATATTCATTGATTTTTGCCATTGAAAAACGTCCAGAAATGTTTGAAGCTACTGACTGAATGAAAGGAGCTGGCATCTCACTCTCTTTGAATCTTCTTTATCATGCTAGGATTAACAGGAAAAAGCTAAAAATTTCAGAATTGCACCGTGCAATGTGGAGATATTACTGTTTGTGCATTTACAATATTCATTGATTTTTGCCATTGAAAAACAGTCTTACCAGAAATGTTTGAAGCTACTGACTGAATGAAAGGAGCTGGCATCTCACTCTCTTTGAATCTTCTTTATCATGCTAGGATTAACAGGAAAAAGCTAAAAATTTCAGAATTGCACCGTGCAATGTGGAGATATTACTGTTTGTGCATTTACAATATTCATTGATTTTTGCCATTGAAAAACATGTTTTCATATACCAGAAATGTTTGAAGCTACTGACTGAATGAAAGGAGCTGGCATCTCACTCTCTTTGAATCTTCTTTATCATGCTAGGATTAACAGGAAAAAGCTAAAAATTTCAGAATTGCACCGTGCAATGTGGAGATATTACTGTTTGTGCATTTACAATATTCATTGATTTTTGCCATTGAAAAACGTCCAGAAATGTTTGAAGCTACTGACTGAATGAAAGGAGCTGGCATCTCACTCTCTTTGAATCTTCTTTATCATGCTAGGATTAACAGGAAAAAGCTAAAAATTTCAGAATTGCACCGTGCAATGTGGAGATATTACTGTTTGTGCATTTACAATATTCATTGATTTTTGCCATTGAAAAACGTCCAGAAATGTTTGAAGCTACTGACTGAATGAAAGGAGCTGGCATCTCACTCTCTTTGAATCTTCTTTATCATGCTAGGATTAACAGGAAAAAGCTAAAAATTTCAGAATTGCACCGTGCAATGTGGTGAAAAACATGTTTTTCATATACCAGAAATGTTTGAGAAGCTACTGACTGAATGAAAGGAGCTGGCATCTCACTCTCTTTGAATCTTCTTTATCATGCTAGGATTAACAGGAAAAAGCTAAAAATTTCAGAATTGCACCGTGCAATGTGGAGATATTACTGTTTGTGCATTTACAATATTCATTGATTTTTGCCATTGAAAAACATGTTTTTCATATACCAGAAATGTTTGAAGCTACTGACTGAATGAAAGGAGCTGGCATCTCACTCTCTTTGAATCTTCTTTATCATGCTAGGATTAACAGGAAAAAGCTAAAAATTTCAGAATTGCACCGTGCAATGTGGAGATATTACTGTTTGTGCATTTACAATATTCATTGATTTTTGCCATTGAAAAACATGTTTTTCATATACCAGAAATGTTTGAAGCTACTGACTGAATGAAAGGAGCTGGCATCTCACTCTCTTTGAATCTTCTTTATCATGCTAGGATTAACAGGAAAAAGCTAAAAATTTCAGAATTGCACCGTGCAATGTGGAGATATTACTGTTTGTGCATTTACAATATTCATTGATTTTTGCCATTGAAAAACATGTTCATACCAGAAATGTTTGAAGCTACTGACTGAATGAAAGGAGCTGGCATCTCACTCTCTTTGAATCTTCTTTATCATGCTAGGATTAACAGGAAAAAGCTAAAAATTTCAGAATTGCACCGTGCAATGTGGAGATATTACTGTTTGTGCATTTACAATATTCATTGATTTTTGCCATTGAAAAACATGTTTTTCATATACCAGAAATGTTTGAAGCTACTGACTGAATGAAAGGAGCTGGCATCTCACTCTCTTTGAATCTTCTTTATCATGCTAGGATTAACAGGAAAAAGCTAAAAATTTCAGAATTGCACCGTGCAATGTGGAGATATTACTGTTTGTGCATTTACAATATTCATTGATTTTTGCCATTGAAAAACATGTTTTTCATATACCAGAAATGTTTGAAGCTACTGACTGAATGAAAGGAGCTGGCATCTCACTCTCTTTGAATCTTCTTTATCATGCTAGGATTAACAGGAAAAAGCTAAAAATTTCAGAATTGCACCGTGCAATGTGGAGATATTACTGTTTGTGCATTTACAATATTCATTGATTTTTGCCATTGAAAAACATGTTTTTCACTTACCAGAAATGTTTGAAGCTACTGACTGAATGAAAGGAGCTGGCATCTCACTCTCTTTGAATCTTCTTTATCATGCTAGGATTAACAGGAAAAAGCTAAAAATTTCAGAATTGCACCGTGCAATGTGGAGATGAGATATTACTGTTTGTGCATTTACAATATTCATTGATTTTTGCCATTGAAAAACATGTCCAGAAATGTTTGAAGCTACTGACTGAATGAAAGGAGCTGGCATCTCACTCTCTTTGAATCTTCTTTATCATGCTAGGATTAACAGGAAAAAGCTAAAAATTTCAGAATTGCACCGTGCAATGTGGAGATATTACTGTTTGTGCATTTACAATATTCATTGATTTTTGCCATTGAAAAACATGTTTTCATATACCAGAAATGTTTGAAGCTACTGACTGAATGAAAGGAGCTGGCATCTCACTCTCTTTGAATCTTCTTTATCATGCTAGGATTAACAGGAAAAAGCTAAAAATTTCAGAATTGCACCGTGCAATGTGGAGATATTACTGTTTGTGCATTTACAATATTCATTGATTTTTGCCATTGAAAAACTGTTTTTCATATACCAGAAATGTTTGAAGCTACTGACTGAATGAAAGGAGCTGGCATCTCACTCTCTTTGAATCTTCTTTATCATGCTAGGATTAACAGGAAAAAGCTAAAAATTTCAGAATTGCACCGTGCAATGTGGAGATATTACTGTTTGTGCATTTACAATATTCATTGATTTTTGCCATTGAAAAACATGTTTTTCATATACCAGAAATGTTTGAAGCTACTGACTGAATGAAAGGAGCTGGCATCTCACTCTCTTTGAATCTTCTTTATCATGCTAGGATTAACAGGAAAAAGCTAAAAATTTCAGAATTGCACCGTGCAATGTGGAGATATTACTGTTTGTGCATTTACAATATTCATTGATTTTTGCCATTGAAAAACATGTCATATACCAGAAATGTTTGAAGCTACTGACTGAATGAAAGGAGCTGGCATCTCACTCTCTTTGAATCTTCTTTATCATGCTAGGATTAACAGGAAAAAGCTAAAAATTTCAGAATTGCACCGTGCAATGTGGAGATATTACTGTTTGTGCATTTACAATATTCATTGATTTTTGCCATTGAAAAACATGTTTTTCATATACCAGAAATGTTTGAAGCTACTGACTGAATGAAAGGAGCTGGCATCTCACTCTCTTTGAATCTTCTTTATCATGCTAGGATTAACAGGAAAAAGCTAAAAATTTCAGAATTGCACCGTGCAATGTGGAGATATTACTGTTTGTGCATTTACAATATTCATTGATTTTTGCCATTGAAAAACATGTTTTTCATATACCAGAAATGTTTGAAGCTACTGACTGAATGAAAGGAGCTGGCATCTCACTCTCTTTGAATCTTCTTTATCATGCTAGGATTAACAGGAAAAAGCTAAAAATTTCAGAATTGCACCGTGCAATGTGGAGATATTACTGTTTGTGCATTTACAATATTCATTGATTTTTGCCATTGAAAAACATGTTCATATACAGAAATGTTTGAAGCTACTGACTGAATGAAAGGAGCTGGCATCTCACTCTCTTTGAATCTTCTTTATCATGCTAGGATTAACAGGAAAAAGCTAAAAATTTCAGAATTGCACCGTGCAATGTGGAGATATTACTGTTTGTGCATTTACAATATTCATTGATTTTTGCCATTGAAAAACATGTTCATATACCAGAAATGTTTGAAGCTACTGACTGAATGAAAGGAGCTGGCATCTCACTCTCTTTGAATCTTCTTTATCATGCTAGGATTAACAGGAAAAAGCTAAAAATTTCAGAATTGCACCGTGCAATGTGGAGATATTACTGTTTGTGCATTTACAATATTCATTGATTTTTGCCATTGAAAAACATGTTTTTCATATACCAGAAATGTTTGAAGCTACTGACTGAATGAAAGGAGCTGGCATCTCACTCTCTTTGAATCTTCTTTATCATGCTAGGATTAACAGGAAAAAGCTAAAAATTTCAGAATTGCACCGTGCAATGTGGAGATATTACTGTTTGTGCATTTACAATATTCATTGATTTTTGCCATTGAAAAACATGTCATATACCAGAAATGTTTGAAGCTACTGACTGAATGAAAGGAGCTGGCATCTCACTCTCTTTGAATCTTCTTTATCATGCTAGGATTAACAGGAAAAAGCTAAAAATTTCAGAATTGCACCGTGCAATGTGGAGATATTACTGTTTGTGCATTTACAATATTCATTGATTTTTGCCATTGAAAAACGTTTTCATATACCAGAAATGTTTGAAGCTACTGACTGAATGAAAGGAGCTGGCATCTCACTCTCTTTGAATCTTCTTTATCATGCTAGGATTAACAGGAAAAAGCTAAAAATTTCAGAATTGCACCGTGCAATGTGGAGATATTACTGTTTGTGCATTTACAATATTCATTGATTTTTGCCATTGAAAAACATGTTTTCATATACCAGAAATGTTTGAAGCTACTGACTGAATGAAAGGAGCTGGCATCTCACTCTCTTTGAATCTTCTTTATCATGCTAGGATTAACAGGAAAAAGCTAAAAATTTCAGAATTGCACCGTGCAATGTGGAGATATTACTGTTTGTGCATTTACAATATTCATTGATTTTTGCCATTGAAAAACATGTTTTCATATACCAGAAATGTTTGAAGCTACTGACTGAATGAAAGGAGCTGGCATCTCACTCTCTTTGAATCTTCTTTATCATGCTAGGATTAACAGGAAAAAGCTAAAAATTTCAGAATTGCACCGTGCAATGTGGAGATATTACTGTTTGTGCATTTACAATATTCATTGATTTTTGCCATTGAAAAACATGTTTTTCATATACCAGAAATGTTTGAAGCTACTGACTGAATGAAAGGAGCTGGCATCTCACTCTCTTTGAATCTTCTTTATCATGCTAGGATTAACAGGAAAAAGCTAAAAATTTCAGAATTGCACCGTGCAATGTGGAGATATTACTGTTTGTGCATTTACAATATTCATTGATTTTTGCCATTGAAAAACATGTTTTCATATACCAGAAATGTTTGAAGCTACTGACTGAATGAAAGGAGCTGGCATCTCACTCTCTTTGAATCTTCTTTATCATGCTAGGATTAACAGGAAAAAGCTAAAAATTTCAGAATTGCACCGTGCAATGTGGAGATATTACTGTTTGTGCATTTACAATATTCATTGATTTTTGCCATTGAAAAACATGTTTTTCATATACCAGAAATGTTTGAAGCTACTGACTGAATGAAAGGAGCTGGCATCTCACTCTCTTTGAATCTTCTTTATCATGCTAGGATTAACAGGAAAAAGCTAAAAATTTCAGAATTGCACCGTGCAATGTGGAGATATTACTGTTTGTGCATTTACAATATTCATTGATTTTTGCCATTGAAAAACATGTTTTCATATACCAGAAATGTTTGAAGCTACTGACTGAATGAAAGGAGCTGGCATCTCACTCTCTTTGAATCTTCTTTATCATGCTAGGATTAACAGGAAAAAGCTAAAAATTTCAGAATTGCACCGTGCAATGTGGAGATATTACTGTTTGTGCATTTACAATATTCATTGATTTTTGCCATTGAAAAACATGTTTTTCATATACCAGAAATGTTTGAAGCTACTGACTGAATGAAAGGAGCTGGCATCTCACTCTCTTTGAATCTTCTTTATCATGCTAGGCTAAAAATTTCAGAATTGCACCGTGCAATGTGGAGATATTACTGTTTGTGCATTTACAATATTCATTGATTTTTGCCATTGAAAAACATGTTTTTCATATACCAGAAATGTTTGAAGCTACTGACTGAATGAAAGGAGCTGGCATCTCACTCTCTTTGAATCTTCTTTATCATGCTAGGATTAACAGGAAAAAGCTAAAAATTTCAGAATTGCACCGTGCAATGTGGAGATATTACTGTTTGTGCATTTACAATATTCATTGATTTTTGCCATTGAAAAACATGTTTTTCATATACCAGAAATGTTTGAAGCTACTGACTGAATGAAAGGAGCTGGCATCTCACTCTCTTTGAATCTTCTTTATCATGCTAGGATTAACAGGAAAAAGCTAAAAATTTCAGAATTGCACCGTGCAATGTGGAGATATTACTGTTTGTGCATTTACAATATTCATTGATTTTTGCCATTGAAAAACATGTTTTCATATACCAGAAATGTTTGAAGCTACTGACTGAATGAAAGGAGCTGGCATCTCACTCTCTTTGAATCTTCTTTATCATGCTAGGATTAACAGGAAAAAGCTAAAAATTTCAGAATTGCACCGTGCAATGTGGAGATATTACTGTTTGTGCATTTACAATATTCATTGATTTTTGCCATTGAAAAACATGTTTTCATATACCAGAAATGTTTGAAGCTACTGACTGAATGAAAGGAGCTGGCATCTCACTCTCTTTGAATCTTCTTTATCATGCTAGGATTAACAGGAAAAAGCTAAAAATTTCAGAATTGCACCGTGCAATGTGGAGATATTACTGTTTGTGCATTTACAATATTCATTGATTTTTGCCATTGAAAAACATGTTTTCATATACCAGAAATGTTTGAAGCTACTGACTGAATGAAAGGAGCTGGCATCTCACTCTCTTTGAATCTTCTTTATCATGCTAGGATTAACAGGAAAAAGCTAAAAATTTCAGAATTGCACCGTGCAATGTGGAGATATTACTGTTTGTGCATTTACAATATTCATTGATTTTTGCCATTGAAAAACATGTTTTTCATATACCAGAAATGTTTGAAGCTACTGACTGAATGAAAGGAGCTGGCATCTCACTCTCTTTGAATCTTCTTTATCATGCTAGGATTAACAGGAAAAAGCTAAAAATTTCAGAATTGCACCGTGCAATGTGGAGATATTACTGTTTGTGCATTTACAATATTCATTGATTTTTGCCATTGAAAAACATGTTTCATTACCAGAAATGTTTGAAGCTACTGACTGAATGAAAGGAGCTGGCATCTCACTCTCTTTGAATCTTCTTTATCATGCTAGGATTAACAGGAAAAAGCTAAAAATTTCAGAATTGCACCGTGCAATGTGGAGATATTACTGTTTGTGCATTTACAATATTCATTGATTTTTGCCATTGAAAAACATGTTCATATCCAGAAATGTTTGAAGCTACTGACTGAATGAAAGGAGCTGGCATCTCACTCTCTTTGAATCTTCTTTATCATGCTAGGATTAACAGGAAAAAGCTAAAAATTTCAGAATTGCACCGTGCAATGTGGAGATATTACTGTTTGTGCATTTACAATATTCATTGATTTTTGCCATTGAAAAACATGTTTTTCATATACCAGAAATGTTTGAAGCTACTGACTGAATGAAAGGAGCTGGCATCTCACTCTCTTTGAATCTTCTTTATCATGCTAGGATTAACAGGAAAAAGCTAAAAATTTCAGAATTGCACCGTGCAATGTGGAGATATTACTGTTTGTGCATTTACAATATTCATTGATTTTTGCCATTGAAAAACATGTTTTTCATATACCAGAAATGTTTGAAGCTACTGACTGAATGAAAGGAGCTGGCATCTCACTCTCTTTGAATCTTCTTTATCATGCTAGGATTAACAGGAAAAAGCTAAAAATTTCAGAATTGCACCGTGCAATGTGGAGATATTACTGTTTGTGCATTTACAATATTCATTGATTTTTGCCATTGAAAAACATGTTTTCTATACCAGAAATGTTTGAAGCTACTGACTGAATGAAAGGAGCTGGCATCTCACTCTCTTTGAATCTTCTTTATCATGCTAGGATTAACAGGAAAAAGCTAAAAATTTCAGAATTGCACCGTGCAATGTGGAGATATTACTGTTTGTGCATTTACAATATTCATTGATTTTTGCCATTGAAAAACATGTTTTTCATATACCAGAAATGTTTGAAGCTACTGACTGAATGAAAGGAGCTGGCATCTCACTCTCTTTGAATCTTCTTTATCATGCTAGGATTAACAGGAAAAAGCTAAAAATTTCAGAATTGCACCGTGCAATGTGGAGATATTACTGTTTGTGCATTTACAATATTCATTGATTTTTGCCATTGAAAAACATGTTTTTCATATACCAGAAATGTTTGAAGCTACTGACTGAATGAAAGGAGCTGGCATCTCACTCTCTTTGAATCTTCTTTATCATGCTAGGATTAACAGGAAAAAGCTAAAAATTTCAGAATTGCACCGTGCAATGTGGAGATATTACTGTTTGTGCATTTACAATATTCATTGATTTTTGCCATTGAAAAACATGTTTTTCATATACCAGAAATGTTTGAAGCTACTGACTGAATGAAAGGAGCTGGCATCTCACTCTCTTTGAATCTTCTTTATCATGCTAGGATTAACAGGAAAAAGCTAAAAATTTCAGAATTGCACCGTGCAATGTGGAGATATTACTGTTTGTGCATTTACAATATTCATTGATTTTTGCCATTGAAAAACATGTTTTTCTATACCAGAAATGTTTGAAGCTACTGACTGAATGAAAGGAGCTGGCATCTCACTCTCTTTGAATCTTCTTTATCATGCTAGGATTAACAGGAAAAAGCTAAAAATTTCAGAATTGCACCGTGCAATGTGGAGATATTACTGTTTGTGCATTTACAATATTCATTGATTTTTGCCATTGAAAAACATGTTTTTCATATACCAGAAATGTTTGAAGCTACTGACTGAATGAAAGGAGCTGGCATCTCACTCTCTTTGAATCTTCTTTATCATGCTAGGATTAACAGGAAAAAGCTAAAAATTTCAGAATTGCACCGTGCAATGTGGAGATATTACTGTTTGTGCATTTACAATATTCATTGATTTTTGCCATTGAAAAACATGTTTTTCATATACCAGAAATGTTTGAAGCTACTGACTGAATGAAAGGAGCTGGCATCTCACTCTCTTTGAATCTTCTTTATCATGCTAGGATTAACAGGAAAAAGCTAAAAATTTCAGAATTGCACCGTGCAATGTGGAGATATTACTGTTTGTGCATTTACAATATTCATTGATTTTTGCCATTGAAAAACATGTTTTTCATATACCAGAAATGTTTGAAGCTACTGACTGAATGAAAGGAGCTGGCATCTCACTCTCTTTGAATCTTCTTTATCATGCTAGGATTAACAGGAAAAAGCTAAAAATTTCAGAATTGCACCGTGCAATGTGGAGATATTACTGTTTGTGCATTTACAATATTCATTGATTTTTGCCATTGAAAAACATGTTTTTCATATACCAGAAATGTTTGAAGCTACTGACTGAATGAAAGGAGCTGGCATCTCACTCTCTTTGAATCTTCTTTATCATGCTAGGATTAACAGGAAAAAGCTAAAAATTTCAGAATTGCACCGTGCAATGTGGAGATATTACTGTTTGTGCATTTACAATATTCATTGATTTTTGCCATTGAAAAACATGTTTTTCATATACCAGAAATGTTTGAAGCTACTGACTGAATGAAAGGAGCTGGCATCTCACTCTCTTAGGAGCTGGCATCTCACTCTCTTTGAATCTTCTTTATCATGCTAGGATTAACAGGAAAAAGCTAAAAATTTCAGAATTGCACCGTGCAATGTGGAGATATTACTGTTTGTGCATTTACAATATTCATTGATTTTTGCCATTGAAAAACAGTTTTCATATACCAGAAATGTTTGAAGCTACTGACTGAATGAAAGGAGCTGGCATCTCACTCTCTTTGAATCTTCTTTATCATGCTAGGATTAACAGGAAAAAGCTAAAAATTTCAGAATTGCACCGTGCAATGTGGAGATATTACTGTTTGTGCATTTACAATATTCATTGATTTTTGCCATTGAAAAACATGTTTTTCATATACCAGAAATGTTTGAAGCTACTGACTGAATGAAAGGAGCTGGCATCTCACTCTCTTTGAATCTTCTTTATCATGCTAGGATTAACAGGAAAAAGCTAAAAATTTCAGAATTGCACCGTGCAATGTGGAGATATTACTGTTTGTGCATTTACAATATTCATTGATTTTTGCCATTGAAAAACATGTTCATATACAGAAATGTTTGAAGCTACTGACTGAATGAAAGGAGCTGGCATCTCACTCTCTTTGAATCTTCTTTATCATGCTAGGATTAACAGGAAAAAGCTAAAAATTTCAGAATTGCACCGTGCAATGTGGAGATATTACTGTTTGTGCATTTACAATATTCATTGATTTTTGCCATTGAAAAACATGTTTCATATACCAGAAATGTTTGAAGCTACTGACTGAATGAAAGGAGCTGGCATCTCACTCTCTTTGAATCTTCTTTATCATGCTAGGATTAACAGGAAAAAGCTAAAAATTTCAGAATTGCACCGTGCAATGTGGAGATATTACTGTTTGTGCATTTACAATATTCATTGATTTTTGCCATTGAAAAACATGTTTTCATATACCAGAAATGTTTGAAGCTACTGACTGAATGAAAGGAGCTGGCATCTCACTCTCTTTGAATCTTCTTTATCATGCTAGGATTAACAGGAAAAAGCTAAAAATTTCAGAATTGCACCGTGCAATGTGGAGATATTACTGTTTGTGCATTTACAATATTCATTGATTTTTGCCATTGAAAAACATGTTCATTACCAGAAATGTTTGAAGCTACTGACTGAATGAAAGGAGCTGGCATCTCACTCTCTTTGAATCTTCTTTATCATGCTAGGATTAACAGGAAAAAGCTAAAAATTTCAGAATTGCACCGTGCAATGTGGAGATATTACTGTTTGTGCATTTACAATATTCATTGATTTTTGCCATTGAAAAACTTTTTCTACAGAAATGTTTGAAGCTACTGACTGAATGAAAGGAGCTGGCATCTCACTCTCTTTGAATCTTCTTTATCATGCTAGGATTAACAGGAAAAAGCTAAAAATTTCAGAATTGCACCGTGCAATGTGGAGATATTACTGTTTGTGCATTTACAATATTCATTGATTTTTGCCATTGAAAAACATGTTTTTCATACCAGAAATGTTTGAAGCTACTGACTGAATGAAAGGAGCTGGCATCTCACTCTCTTTGAATCTTCTTTATCATGCTAGGATTAACAGGAAAAAGCTAAAAATTTCAGAATTGCACCGTGCAATGTGGAGATATTACTGTTTGTGCATTTACAATATTCATTGATTTTTGCCATTGAAAAACATGTTTCATATACCAGAAATGTTTGAAGCTACTGACTGAATGAAAGGAGCTGGCATCTCACTCTCTTTGAATCTTCTTTATCATGCTAGGATTAACAGGAAAAAGCTAAAAATTTCAGAATTGCACCGTGCAATGTGGAGATATTACTGTTTGTGCATTTACAATATTCATTGATTTTTGCCATTGAAAAACATGTCATATCCAGAAATGTTTGAAGCTACTGACTGAATGAAAGGAGCTGGCATCTCACTCTCTTTGAATCTTCTTTATCATGCTAGGATTAACAGGAAAAAGCTAAAAATTTCAGAATTGCACCGTGCAATGTGGAGATATTACTGTTTGTGCATTTACAATATTCATTGATTTTTGCCATTGAAAAACATGTTTTTCATATACCAGAAATGTTTGAAGCTACTGACTGAATGAAAGGAGCTGGCATCTCACTCTCTTTGAATCTTCTTTATCATGCTAGGATTAACAGGAAAAAGCTAAAAATTTCAGAATTGCACCGTGCAATGTGGAGATATTACTGTTTGTGCATTTACAATATTCATTGATTTTTGCCATTGAAAAACATGTTTTCATATACCAGAAATGTTTGAAGCTACTGACTGAATGAAAGGAGCTGGCATCTCACTCTCTTTGAATCTTCTTTATCATGCTAGGATTAACAGGAAAAAGCTAAAAATTTCAGAATTGCACCGTGCAATGTGGAGATATTACTGTTTGTGCATTTACAATATTCATTGATTTTTGCCATTGAAAAACATGTTTTTCATATACCAGAAATGTTTGAAGCTACTGACTGAATGAAAGGAGCTGGCATCTCACTCTCTTTGAATCTTCTTTATCATGCTAGGATTAACAGGAAAAAGCTAAAAATTTCAGAATTGCACCGTGCAATGTGGAGATATTACTGTTTGTGCATTTACAATATTCATTGATTTTTGCCATTGAAAAACATGTTTTTCATATACCAGAAATGTTTGAAGCTACTGACTGAATGAAAGGAGCTGGCATCTCACTCTCTTTGAATCTTCTTTATCATGCTAGGATTAACAGGAAAAAGCTAAAAATTTCAGAATTGCACCGTGCAATGTGGAGATATTACTGTTTGTGCATTTACAATATTCATTGATTTTTGCCATTGAAAAACATGTTTTTCATATACCAGAAATGTTTGAAGCTACTGACTGAATGAAAGGAGCTGGCATCTCACTCTCTTTGAATCTTCTTTATCATGCTAGGATTAACAGGAAAAAGCTAAAAATTTCAGAATTGCACCGTGCAATGTGGAGATATTACTGTTTGTGCATTTACAATATTCATTGATTTTTGCCATTGAAAAACATGTTTTTCATATACCAGAAATGTTTGAAGCTACTGACTGAATGAAAGGAGCTGGCATCTCACTCTCTTTGAATCTTCTTTATCATGCTAGGATTAACAGGAAAAAGCTAAAAATTTCAGAATTGCACCGTGCAATGTGGAGATATTACTGTTTGTGCATTTACAATATTCATTGATTTTTGCCATTGAAAAACAGTTCATTCCAGAAATGTTTGAAGCTACTGACTGAATGAAAGGAGCTGGCATCTCACTCTCTTTGAATCTTCTTTATCATGCTAGGATTAACAGGAAAAAGCTAAAAATTTCAGAATTGCACCGTGCAATGTGGAGATATTACTGTTTGTGCATTTACAATATTCATTGATTTTTGCCATTGAAAAACATGTTTTCATATACCAGAAATGTTTGAAGCTACTGACTGAATGAAAGGAGCTGGCATCTCACTCTCTTTGAATCTTCTTTATCATGCTAGGATTAACAGGAAAAAGCTAAAAATTTCAGAATTGCACCGTGCAATGTGGAGATATTACTGTTTGTGCATTTACAATATTCATTGATTTTTGCCATTGAAAAACATGTTTTTCATATACCAGAAATGTTTGAAGCTACTGACTGAATGAAAGGAGCTGGCATCTCACTCTCTTTGAATCTTCTTTATCATGCTAGGATTAACAGGAAAAAGCTAAAAATTTCAGAATTGCACCGTGCAATGTGGAGATATTACTGTTTGTGCATTTACAATATTCATTGATTTTTGCCATTGAAAAACATGTTTTTCATATACCAGAAATGTTTGAAGCTACTGACTGAATGAAAGGAGCTGGCATCTCACTCTCTTTGAATCTTCTTTATCATGCTAGGATTAACAGGAAAAAGCTAAAAATTTCAGAATTGCACCGTGCAATGTGGAGATATTACTGTTTGTGCATTTACAATATTCATTGATTTTTGCCATTGAAAAACATGTTTTCATATACCAGAAATGTTTGAAGCTACTGACTGAATGAAAGGAGCTGGCATCTCACTCTCTTTGAATCTTCTTTATCATGCTAGGATTAACAGGAAAAAGCTAAAAATTTCAGAATTGCACCGTGCAATGTGGAGATATTACTGTTTGTGCATTTACAATATTCATTGATTTTTGCCATTGAAAAACATGTTTTTCATATACCAGAAATGTTTGAAGCTACTGACTGAATGAAAGGAGCTGGCATCTCACTCTCTTTGAATCTTCTTTATCATGCTAGGATTAACAGGAAAAAGCTAAAAATTTCAGAATTGCACCGTGCAATGTGGAGATATTACTGTTTGTGCATTTACAATATTCATTGATTTTTGCCATTGAAAAACAGTTTTTCATATACCAGAAATGTTTGAAGCTACTGACTGAATGAAAGGAGCTGGCATCTCACTCTCTTTGAATCTTCTTTATCATGCTAGGATTAACAGGAAAAAGCTAAAAATTTCAGAATTGCACCGTGCAATGTGGAGATATTACTGTTTGTGCATTTACAATATTCATTGATTTTTGCCATTGAAAAACATGTTCATATCCAGAAATGTTTGAAGCTACTGACTGAATGAAAGGAGCTGGCATCTCACTCTCTTTGAATCTTCTTTATCATGCTAGGATTAACAGGAAAAAGCTAAAAATTTCAGAATTGCACCGTGCAATGTGGAGATATTACTGTTTGTGCATTTACAATATTCATTGATTTTTGCCATTGAAAAACATGTTTTTCATATACCAGAAATGTTTGAAGCTACTGACTGAATGAAAGGAGCTGGCATCTCACTCTCTTTGAATCTTCTTTATCATGCTAGGATTAACAGGAAAAAGCTAAAAATTTCAGAATTGCACCGTGCAATGTGGAGATATTACTGTTTGTGCATTTACAATATTCATTGATTTTTGCCATTGAAAAACAGTTTTTCATATACCAGAAATGTTTGAAGCTACTGACTGAATGAAAGGAGCTGGCATCTCACTCTCTTTGAATCTTCTTTATCATGCTAGGATTAACAGGAAAAAGCTAAAAATTTCAGAATTGCACCGTGCAATGTGGAGATATTACTGTTTGTGCATTTACAATATTCATTGATTTTTGCCATTGAAAAACATGTTTTCTATACAGAAATGTTTGAAGCTACTGACTGAATGAAAGGAGCTGGCATCTCACTCTCTTTGAATCTTCTTTATCATGCTAGGATTAACAGGAAAAAGCTAAAAATTTCAGAATTGCACCGTGCAATGTGGAGATATTACTGTTTGTGCATTTACAATATTCATTGATTTTTGCCATTGAAAAACATGTTTTTCATATACCAGAAATGTTTGAAGCTACTGACTGAATGAAAGGAGCTGGCATCTCACTCTCTTTGAATCTTCTTTATCATGCTAGGATTAACAGGAAAAAGCTAAAAATTTCAGAATTGCACCGTGCAATGTGGAGATATTACTGTTTGTGCATTTACAATATTCATTGATTTTTGCCATTGAAAAACATGTTTTTCATATACCAGAAATGTTTGAAGCTACTGACTGAATGAAAGGAGCTGGCATCTCACTCTCTTTGAATCTTCTTTATCATGCTAGGATTAACAGGAAAAAGCTAAAAATTTCAGAATTGCACCGTGCAATGTGGAGATATTACTGTTTGTGCATTTACAATATTCATTGATTTTTGCCATTGAAAAACGTGTTTTCTATACCAGAAATGTTTGAAGCTACTGACTGAATGAAAGGAGCTGGCATCTCACTCTCTTTGAATCTTCTTTATCATGCTAGGATTAACAGGAAAAAGCTAAAAATTTCAGAATTGCACCGTGCAATGTGGAGATATTACTGTTTGTGCATTTACAATATTCATTGATTTTTGCCATTGAAAAACATGTTTTTCATATACCAGAAATGTTTGAAGCTACTGACTGAATGAAAGGAGCTGGCATCTCACTCTCTTTGAATCTTCTTTATCATGCTAGGATTAACAGGAAAAAGCTAAAAATTTCAGAATTGCACCGTGCAATGTGGAGATATTACTGTTTGTGCATTTACAATATTCATTGATTTTTGCCATTGAAAAACATGTTTTCATATACCAGAAATGTTTGAAGCTACTGACTGAATGAAAGGAGCTGGCATCTCACTCTCTTTGAATCTTCTTTATCATGCTAGGATTAACAGGAAAAAGCTAAAAATTTCAGAATTGCACCGTGCAATGTGGAGATATTACTGTTTGTGCATTTACAATATTCATTGATTTTTGCCATTGAAAAACATGTTTTCTATACCAGAAATGTTTGAAGCTACTGACTGAATGAAAGGAGCTGGCATCTCACTCTCTTTGAATCTTCTTTATCATGCTAGGATTAACAGGAAAAAGCTAAAAATTTCAGAATTGCACCGTGCAATGTGGAGATATTACTGTTTGTGCATTTACAATATTCATTGATTTTTGCCATTGAAAAACATGTTTTTCATATACCAGAAATGTTTGAAGCTACTGACTGAATGAAAGGAGCTGGCATCTCACTCTCTTTGAATCTTCTTTATCATGCTAGGATTAACAGGAAAAAGCTAAAAATTTCAGAATTGCACCGTGCAATGTGGAGATATTACTGTTTGTGCATTTACAATATTCATTGATTTTTGCCATTGAAAAACATGTTTTCATATACCAGAAATGTTTGAAGCTACTGACTGAATGAAAGGAGCTGGCATCTCACTCTCTTTGAATCTTCTTTATCATGCTAGGATTAACAGGAAAAAGCTAAAAATTTCAGAATTGCACCGTGCAATGTGGAGATATTACTGTTTGTGCATTTACAATATTCATTGATTTTTGCCATTGAAAAACAGTTTCCCAGAAATGTTTGAAGCTACTGACTGAATGAAAGGAGCTGGCATCTCACTCTCTTTGAATCTTCTTTATCATGCTAGGATTAACAGGAAAAAGCTAAAAATTTCAGAATTGCACCGTGCAATGTGGAGATATTACTGTTTGTGCATTTACAATATTCATTGATTTTTGCCATTGAAAAACATGTTTTCATATACCAGAAATGTTTGAAGCTACTGACTGAATGAAAGGAGCTGGCATCTCACTCTCTTTGAATCTTCTTTATCATGCTAGGATTAACAGGAAAAAGCTAAAAATTTCAGAATTGCACCGTGCAATGTGGAGATATTACTGTTTGTGCATTTACAATATTCATTGATTTTTGCCATTGAAAAACATGTTTTCATATCCAGAAATGTTTGAAGCTACTGACTGAATGAAAGGAGCTGGCATCTCACTCTCTTTGAATCTTCTTTATCATGCTAGGATTAACAGGAAAAAGCTAAAAATTTCAGAATTGCACCGTGCAATGTGGAGATATTACTGTTTGTGCATTTACAATATTCATTGATTTTTGCCATTGAAAAACATGTTTTTCATATACCAGAAATGTTTGAAGCTACTGACTGAATGAAAGGAGCTGGCATCTCACTCTCTTTGAATCTTCTTTATCATGCTAGGATTAACAGGAAAAAGCTAAAAATTTCAGAATTGCACCGTGCAATGTGGAGATATTACTGTTTGTGCATTTACAATATTCATTGATTTTTGCCATTGAAAAACATGTTTTCATATACCAGAAATGTTTGAAGCTACTGACTGAATGAAAGGAGCTGGCATCTCACTCTCTTTGAATCTTCTTTATCATGCTAGGATTAACAGGAAAAAGCTAAAAATTTCAGAATTGCACCGTGCAATGTGGAGATATTACTGTTTGTGCATTTACAATATTCATTGATTTTTGCCATTGAAAAACATGTTTTCATATACCAGAAATGTTTGAAGCTACTGACTGAATGAAAGGAGCTGGCATCTCACTCTCTTTGAATCTTCTTTATCATGCTAGGATTAACAGGAAAAAGCTAAAAATTTCAGAATTGCACCGTGCAATGTGGAGATATTACTGTTTGTGCATTTACAATATTCATTGATTTTTGCCATTGAAAAACATGTCACAGAAATGTTTGAAGCTACTGACTGAATGAAAGGAGCTGGCATCTCACTCTCTTTGAATCTTCTTTATCATGCTAGGATTAACAGGAAAAAGCTAAAAATTTCAGAATTGCACCGTGCAATGTGGAGATATTACTGTTTGTGCATTTACAATATTCATTGATTTTTGCCATTGAAAAACATGTTTTTCATATACCAGAAATGTTTGAAGCTACTGACTGAATGAAAGGAGCTGGCATCTCACTCTCTTTGAATCTTCTTTATCATGCTAGGATTAACAGGAAAAAGCTAAAAATTTCAGAATTGCACCGTGCAATGTGGAGATATTACTGTTTGTGCATTTACAATATTCATTGATTTTTGCCATTGAAAAACATGTTTCATATACCAGAAATGTTTGAAGCTACTGACTGAATGAAAGGAGCTGGCATCTCACTCTCTTTGAATCTTCTTTATCATGCTAGGATTAACAGGAAAAAGCTAAAAATTTCAGAATTGCACCGTGCAATGTGGAGATATTACTGTTTGTGCATTTACAATATTCATTGATTTTTGCCATTGAAAAACATGTTCATACCAGAAATGTTTGAAGCTACTGACTGAATGAAAGGAGCTGGCATCTCACTCTCTTTGAATCTTCTTTATCATGCTAGGATTAACAGGAAAAAGCTAAAAATTTCAGAATTGCACCGTGCAATGTGGAGATATTACTGTTTGTGCATTTACAATATTCATTGATTTTTGCCATTGAAAAACATGTTTTTCATATACCAGAAATGTTTGAAGCTACTGACTGAATGAAAGGAGCTGGCATCTCACTCTCTTTGAATCTTCTTTATCATGCTAGGATTAACAGGAAAAAGCTAAAAATTTCAGAATTGCACCGTGCAATGTGGAGATATTACTGTTTGTGCATTTACAATATTCATTGATTTTTGCCATTGAAAAACATGTTTTCATATACCAGAAATGTTTGAAGCTACTGACTGAATGAAAGGAGCTGGCATCTCACTCTCTTTGAATCTTCTTTATCATGCTAGGATTAACAGGAAAAAGCTAAAAATTTCAGAATTGCACCGTGCAATGTGGAGATATTACTGTTTGTGCATTTACAATATTCATTGATTTTTGCCATTGAAAAACATGTTTTCTATACCAGAAATGTTTGAAGCTACTGACTGAATGAAAGGAGCTGGCATCTCACTCTCTTTGAATCTTCTTTATCATGCTAGGATTAACAGGAAAAAGCTAAAAATTTCAGAATTGCACCGTGCAATGTGGAGATATTACTGTTTGTGCATTTACAATATTCATTGATTTTTGCCATTGAAAAACATGTTTTCATATACCAGAAATGTTTGAAGCTACTGACTGAATGAAAGGAGCTGGCATCTCACTCTCTTTGAATCTTCTTTATCATGCTAGGATTAACAGGAAAAAGCTAAAAATTTCAGAATTGCACCGTGCAATGTGGAGATATTACTGTTTGTGCATTTACAATATTCATTGATTTTTGCCATTGAAAAACAGTTTTCATACCAGAAATGTTTGAAGCTACTGACTGAATGAAAGGAGCTGGCATCTCACTCTCTTTGAATCTTCTTTATCATGCTAGGATTAACAGGAAAAAGCTAAAAATTTCAGAATTGCACCGTGCAATGTGGAGATATTACTGTTTGTGCATTTACAATATTCATTGATTTTTGCCATTGAAAACATGTTTTCATATACCAGAAATGTTTGAAGCTACTGACTGAATGAAAGGAGCTGGCATCTCACTCTCTTTGAATCTTCTTTATCATGCTAGGATTAACAGGAAAAAGCTAAAAATTTCAGAATTGCACCGTGCAATGTGGAGATATTACTGTTTGTGCATTTACAATATTCATTGATTTTTGCCATTGAAAAACAGTTTTTCATATACCAGAAATGTTTGAAGCTACTGACTGAATGAAAGGAGCTGGCATCTCACTCTCTTTGAATCTTCTTTATCATGCTAGGATTAACAGGAAAAAGCTAAAAATTTCAGAATTGCACCGTGCAATGTGGAGATATTACTGTTTGTGCATTTACAATATTCATTGATTTTTGCCATTGAAAAACATGTTTTTCATATACCAGAAATGTTTGAAGCTACTGACTGAATGAAAGGAGCTGGCATCTCACTCTCTTTGAATCTTCTTTATCATGCTAGGATTAACAGGAAAAAGCTAAAAATTTCAGAATTGCACCGTGCAATGTGGAGATATTACTGTTTGTGCATTTACAATATTCATTGATTTTTGCCATTGAAAAACATGTTTTTCATATCCAGAAATGTTTGAAGCTACTGACTGAATGAAAGGAGCTGGCATCTCACTCTCTTTGAATCTTCTTTATCATGCTAGGATTAACAGGAAAAAGCTAAAAATTTCAGAATTGCACCGTGCAATGTGGAGATATTACTGTTTGTGCATTTACAATATTCATTGATTTTTGCCATTGAAAAACATGTTTTTCATATACCAGAAATGTTTGAAGCTACTGACTGAATGAAAGGAGCTGGCATCTCACTCTCTTTGAATCTTCTTTATCATGCTAGGATTAACAGGAAAAAGCTAAAAATTTCAGAATTGCACCGTGCAATGTGGAGATATTACTGTTTGTGCATTTACAATATTCATTGATTTTTGCCATTGAAAAACTGTTTTTCATTACCAGAAATGTTTGAAGCTACTGACTGAATGAAAGGAGCTGGCATCTCACTCTCTTTGAATCTTCTTTATCATGCTAGGATTAACAGGAAAAAGCTAAAAATTTCAGAATTGCACCGTGCAATGTGGAGATATTACTGTTTGTGCATTTACAATATTCATTGATTTTTGCCATTGAAAAACATGTTTTTCATATACCAGAAATGTTTGAAGCTACTGACTGAATGAAAGGAGCTGGCATCTCACTCTCTTTGAATCTTCTTTATCATGCTAGGATTAACAGGAAAAAGCTAAAAATTTCAGAATTGCACCGTGCAATGTGGAGATATTACTGTTTGTGCATTTACAATATTCATTGATTTTTGCCATTGAAAAACTGTTTTTCATATACCAGAAATGTTTGAAGCTACTGACTGAATGAAAGGAGCTGGCATCTCACTCTCTTTGAATCTTCTTTATCATGCTAGGATTAACAGGAAAAAGCTAAAAATTTCAGAATTGCACCGTGCAATGTGGAGATATTACTGTTTGTGCATTTACAATATTCATTGATTTTTGCCATTGAAAAACATGTTTTTCATATACCAGAAATGTTTGAAGCTACTGACTGAATGAAAGGAGCTGGCATCTCACTCTCTTTGAATCTTCTTTATCATGCTAGGATTAACAGGAAAAAGCTAAAAATTTCAGAATTGCACCGTGCAATGTGGAGATATTACTGTTTGTGCATTTACAATATTCATTGATTTTTGCCATTGAAAAACATGTTTTTCATATACCAGAAATGTTTGAAGCTACTGACTGAATGAAAGGAGCTGGCATCTCACTCTCTTTGAATCTTCTTTATCATGCTAGGATTAACAGGAAAAAGCTAAAAATTTCAGAATTGCACCGTGCAATGTGGAGATATTACTGTTTGTGCATTTACAATATTCATTGATTTTTGCCATTGAAAAACATGTTTTTCATATACCAGAAATGTTTGAAGCTACTGACTGAATGAAAGGAGCTGGCATCTCACTCTCTTTGAATCTTCTTTATCATGCTAGGATTAACAGGAAAAAGCTAAAAATTTCAGAATTGCACCGTGCAATGTGGAGATATTACTGTTTGTGCATTTACAATATTCATTGATTTTTGCCATTGAAAAACATGTTTTTCATATACCAGAAATGTTTGAAGCTACTGACTGAATGAAAGGAGCTGGCATCTCACTCTCTTTGAATCTTCTTTATCATGCTAGGATTAACAGGAAAAAGCTAAAAATTTCAGAATTGCACCGTGCAATGTGGAGATAT
>NW_027369841.1:0-39968 GCF_046119375.1 Phyllobates terribilis
TCGTCATCTTCTTCAAGCAGTCCTGCATACACAACATTAAAATGTAAAAGACTTTTAAATGGATTAACCATACATTTACATCAACTAGCTAAATAAAATTGATCATATTCAACTTAAAAGCTGAAATCATGCAAGTGCACGTGACGGCTATAAAAGCCATGGTCGTCACGGCTATGGATGCCACGCTCGTCACGAGCACCTCAATAATGGTCGTCACGGCCCAAAGAGCCAGTGCAAACTGAGGCAAACACATAGTAGACTGCCTTCCGAAACTGTAAATCGAACCTCAAATCCAACCTCAACAAGCATTCAAAACTGTTTTCCTACTAATTCAACATTAATAACTACCTAAATACCAAATCCACCTAACAAACTCATTACTATGATAATTTTGACACTAAATGATATTAAACCCCTTATATAGCTAAAATCACTAAAAATATCAATATTCCTAACATAAAATGTATTTAAATCAATCTTTTTACCGAAATACCTACAAATTGTAAATAAAATACAACAATTCTTAGGAAATTCTTATATCACCAAATATCTACAAAATCAATACTACAACTACAATCAACAAAATTTCAACATTTTAACCATATCAGTTAATTAAATCTAATTATTTACCTAAATACCTAAAAAATCCACCAAAACTTAGACAATTTATTAAAAAGATACCTATACAACCAAATATCCAAAAAAAATACCACAACTACAAAAAAAGTTTCAACATTTTAACCATATAATTTAATTAAATCTAATTATTTTATCTAAATACCTAAAAAATCCACTAAAAACTTAGAACAATTTATATAAAAAATACATATACAACCAAATATCCAAAAAATCAATACTACAACTACAATCAACAAAAATTTCAACATTTTAACCATATAATTTAATTAAATCTAATTATTTTACCTAAATACCTAAAAAATCCACCAAAACTTAGAACAATTTATAAAAAAATACCTATACAACCAAATATCCACAAAATCAATACTACAACTACAATCAACAAAAAACTTTAACATTTTAACCATATAATTTAATTAAATCAAATTATTTTACCTAAATACCTAAAAAATCCACCAAAACGTAGAACAATTTATAATAAAAAATACCTATACAACCAAATATCCACAAAATCAATACTACAACTAAAATCTAAATATATATCAATATTTCAACCATAAATTTAAATTAATTCACATTATTTTAACTAATTAACTTGATTAACTACTCAATCTTCCAATAATTCAACCTAAAAACCTATAGATCCAAATATCAACTCAAATCTTCCATATACTTGAAGATTCCAACAATATTATGCATATATATCACATTAATTCAACCAAATAACATACATAACTATTCAATCCTCCAAAAATTCCTTTGAGAACTTATAGATCTACATACACATCAATTCAAACAAGCTAGAAATTGGACAACTAACCATATCAACTTCGATTTCGATCTTTAGGATGGAGGAACAACTAAACAAGAGGGCTACGAGCACCGGATTGAGCTCAAACAACCAAAAATGGACTTCGACAGATTGAAAACTACAAAGGGAGCTTTTGGGAGGCGGCAGAAATTGCAAATCGAGGGTTTAGTGGTGTTTTAGGCTTTTATAAGCCTAAAACACGCTCCTCGTCATGGGTTGGCACTGTCCCCTCGTGACGGGAGTTTTTGTCCCATTCATTACGGAAGCAGGCGGCTACCACGTGACGCCAGAATGTGTGCAGAACCCACGTGACGAGCAATTCTGTATACCTCGTGACGAGTGTTGATGTGTTGGCCGTGATGAATGCGTGTGCGACAAATACTAAAAACACATGTGCGACACTTAACAACTGCCCTTTTTAATATCAAATCACATAATGTTTATTTTGTGTAAAAGAAAGGTTTCATACGTTTTTGCAAACTGGATTAGGGGACCTTTTGCTAAAAATACATGGATTAAACTAGTTGAAAATTGAAAATCGACTCTCTTTTGTTTTTTGAAAATCGACTCTTTTTCTTTTGACAGGATTGGGCTTATAGGGTGTGGGCTAGATTCAAACCCAAGTGTACACTGAAGTCGGCCCAGCTCATAATACGTCTCCCTTTTCCTTTTTCTTCTAATAATGTTTAAGAATCTTTAGGAAAGGACCCGCCGGACCCACAGCAAAAGTGAGGTGCGGCGTTCGTCAAACGACATGGAAAGCTGCAACACTCGTGAGTCGTGATCGCCGGAGAGTCATGCGCGCGCGTCTTACACTATTATTGGAATTGATGATTTCTGTTTATCCCACTCACCGTCCATTTTAATAGTTCCTGTTTATATTTCTGGCGTCCTGAAATATATTTCCTGATTTTTTTTATCTCTTTCGTCTTATTATCAAATATCACATCCAATCATCCTCTCTCTTCCTTTTTACATCAAAACTCACACCAAATTATATTTTATCTTCTCTCTCTTATATAAAAAACCACACTCGCTCACAATCTCTTTCCACTCCACTTTTCTTTCATCATTCCTTAAATTTTCTCGAAAACTCCGAACAGGAACTATAAATGGGGACGGAGGGAGTATCTAATTTTATATCACGCGAAATGACGAATCCAGGAATTTTACTAAAGAGGATTATATATTTTTTATTAATATATTATATTAATAAAATGTATTATTAATTATAATAGATAAAATATATTTATAAAAATAAATAGTGAAAGTTATTCATAAATATTAAAAAAGATTAGATATATGAATTGAACTCAAGATCTCGTATTAATAAATATATACATCACCGCTTTAACTACAAAATTTTTGATATTATAGAATGGATTTTTTTTAAAAATATATTTGATTTTTTCTATTTTTCCACTACATATAATTACCGGGTCCGGCTAAAGGGGGGCACGGGACTCCATCATCTACTTCTCTACATATTCTTCATGTTCCGTTATTTATTATTGTTTTTAATACACGAAAAGGATTAAAGCATCCTTAATGGTGATATTTCATTTGAATATTATAATTAATATTCTAATATTTCTCTCTTATCCATATCATTGTATGATGTTTTAGTTCTACAATGGTTATATTTGTCTATAGTTTCATACTTTACTTTTTTTCCTTTACATCACTTTATACTAGTTGCGACCGTCGCGGGCGCAAGTGCTCGCATATACTGACCCCTTTTTTGTAGCATAAGTGTATACAAGAAAATTATATTTTTGTATTTTTATATGAGATTTTTGCAGTAAACCACCCGTTATATATCGATTTTTGCAGTAGACCACCCTTTATATTTGACTTTTCAAGAAACCACTCAAACGTTATGTTTTGATTACCAAACACCACCCATCTCTCCATTTCGTCAGCTTCGACGTTAATTTGTATGCTTTTACCGTTTTGCCCCTTGAAACTTCCCAAAAATTACGAATTTTACCAGGTTTTGTTCCGGTTGCACATAACCTCCGGACTTCGCGCGTGGGAGGGCGACATAACGTCCATATTCCACACCAGTTTGAACTTTACATAGGAAGGAGGAGAACTTTGGGGGACTTCGAGCGACTTCGATCAGTTGTCGAATTCGAGGGTGATTCTTTCAATTTATTGGGGGTTTTCCGAGTTCGACTACTCGTCTCTTCAAAGGTAAGTGTTTGTTCCACTATTATCCAATCGGTTTGGGTTTTTCAAATTGAAATTACGAATTAGGATTCTCGAATTAGGGTTCTGAAAATTGGAGTTAGGGTAATCAAATTGGGGGTTCACAATGAATTTAGGGTTATCAAATGTGGAATTAGGGTTTTCGAATTGGGGGTTCCACAATGAGTTTAGGTTATCGAATTGGGGGTTTGACAATGGATTTAGGGTTATCGAATTAGGGGTTCAAAATGGAATTAGGGTTTTGAAATTGGAATTAGGTTTATCGAATTGAGGGTTCGAAAATGTATTTAAGGTTCTGAATTAAGTTAACTCCACAAGACAACAATACCAAAACATAATTTCATTCATTGATCAGAAAATAACATCTGCTTAAACACAGAGTTAACTCCACAACACAACAACTCGAAAACACAACAACTAAATGATAGAGAAAACACCACAACACAACTTGAAGAAACATAGATAAAAGACCACATTCCCATCTAAGCCTGAAAATCAGCAAATCATAGATAGCGTTGAAGTTATCAGTAATTAGCTGAAACAAACACACATCGTTCCTGCGTAGTCCATTTTGTTGAACAAATGTCCTCCACCCTCTCCCAAGCCTGTATGAATCATGGTTGTGTTTGAGTAGTACTGGCCAACAGTGTGTACCAACATATAGCTGAATCTCAGTGTTCTTGTAGTCTTTCAAGATCCTTTCTGCATGTTCGTATGGTAGTAGCTGTAAGTAAAACAAAAAACCTCTTTAACATCTTTATTGGTTGCTGTAAAACAAGGGACAAACAAATAAAAAAACTTACTAGACGATAGTCATCTTCAACAAATGATCTTTTCATTGCAATGCTGAAACTTTCAGTGTCATTTGGACAATTTAAAGCTCTTTCCATTGGCCATGTTGTAGGATTTGTTAGTTTGATAGCGTTTTGGCTGTTACCAGGACTATTGTTGTGGCTGGACTTGTTGAGGGACTGGAATCTTGACTGGAATCACTAGAGTCTGTAGAGCTCAAGCAAATCACGGGTTTTTTGCTTGCCATTGTCAGGTGGATGGTGTCTGTGTGGTGTTTAGTTGTGAGGTAGTGTGGTTATATATAGTAGGAGGATTGGATATTTAATGACAATTCAAAAAAACCTAAGAAATTAATAGTATCTTGTAGAATGACAATTCAACAAAAACCTCTATCTTTACTTGACCAAAATCTAACGAATATGGGGGGGTTATGGGTAGTTGTGTAGTGGAAAAGCACAATCTTACTACAGTAACAACCATATTTTGTGGGTGATTTAATGCTATCGTTGACTAGTATTTTAAAATCTCTTTATATCACATAACATATTGTACTAAAGTTTTATAAATGTTAGTGTTCAGGGGTATAAAATGTCATCACAAACTGGATCTTTCAGCTCTAATTACTCAAACAGTGGGGTTGATGGGGGTAATTGTTAGTGCCAATTGAGGGCAAAAGTGAGAACATCTCACACACCCAAAAACTTTGGAAGAAGGTTTCTAGGGTGCTCATTGTATAGGTTGCATGGTCCAAAAGGATGTGGACACTTCCAGTGGGTTGATGCTCCATTTGATACACAAGTAACAACCATTATCACACAACTGCTGGAACAGAATCATGAAATGCAAAGAAGAAGTACAATGCTTGAAGTTCAGCTGAGGGAAAAGGAAGAAGAACATTCAAGGAAAACGGCAGTTTCTAGGATGATGAGATGTGGTGTAACTATTGTTTGTTTCAGTTTAGTGGTTCACATATGTATCATGTAAATCACTCATGAATTCTTGTAATATCTTCTTATCATGACAATATTGACTTCTGAATTGACTTGTCTGAATTGAAATGTGTGGTAAAAGAATCCAATGTCTACGAGAATACCACTTAGCATGACAATATTGACTTGTCTTCTTATAATGACAATAGTGGCTTCGAAATCACTCATGAATTCACATAGTTTTATACAACATACTTAGCGTTCAAAGATTCAAACCGGTTAAGTAGCTACATAAGGGTGATGAACTACCACAAAAGCTCAAGAGCTATACAAAATTGGGTGTCCATCACATACTTTTCTTGTTCCAATATTCATGGAGAATAGTTCTTGAATACCAAAAGCTTAACATAATAACATTCGACAACACATTAAGGTACACCACTTGAATTAGATGTGGATGATCATGTAATTCTTCCCATTGCACTTGGTTTTGGGATATGCTTAGCTCTCTTACTCGAAGGGAACAACTTCTTTTTTGGAGCGCTTTGTATTGGGGTAGGTTGTGTAGACGGTGGTGGCTGTTGCAAATCACAATAATATTGAATTAACCATTGCAGTTATTGGGTAGTCACCATGTTATACAAATGTTCAGAATACATTACCATTGTAGATTGTGAATATTGTGTAGGGATGACTATCTCTTCAATGACAAGAGTTGTACTTACTGATTCCTACAATATGACATAGAAAGCCGACAAATTTAATTCCAGTCTAAGTTAAAAAAAACAGACAAATTCAATAAGACATAGAAAGCAAGATAACCAATGGTGCTAGTGAATCCTCGCTTTGGATGAATTCGTTTTCTACTGTCTGCGTTGCATACTCAATAATTGCTTGCTGAAAAATCACGAATATCACATTTTGCCTCATGTACATATCAGAACCTCCTCTATATAGAAATAACAAGATGACATACCATATCCACCTGTTGCTCAAGGTTAGCTTGTCCTGCATCTACCTCCTCAACTGGCTTTTGAGCTTCATTATATGTCCTTTGCTGCATAAGTAATTGACCTAACATAACAATGATAACTCAAACATAATAGCTTACAGTAATGCATTACCAAGTACCTTTCTTTTTGTATACTTCTTTTTCTGAGGTTGAATGGGCATAGTACCCTCCTTAGAGGGTCTTCCACCCTTACTACTACTTGTTGGTTGTTCAGGAATCTTTGTTGGATTTTTACATGTCTTCCTAGTATGACCCTCTTCACAACAGTTTCCACACTTGTTCTTCCCAACTCTCAACCTTATTTTGGTTGTCTTGCTCTCTTCTCCAGGTTCCTTCCTTTGTAATTTTTTTGGTCTTCCAGGTTGAATCACAAGCTTAGGTGGATCCAAATGTGGTTGGTTAGTTCTTTCCCATTGATTCTCTCTAGGCATCGGATTAACTGATACAGCATAAGCTTTCAAATAGGTTTCTTTTAGGTAGTAGTCATCCACAAAATCTTCAACTTTCAACCTTCTTCTTAATATACAGCTAATGGCACGGGTGCATGGAATTCCAGTGATATCCCACATGTTGGAACCACATGTTTTTACTTCTAAATAAACTACGTAAGTGCTAGATCCACAATCAACTTCAAACTTGTCACCATCTCCATAGCACTTGCACCTGTAAATACTATTTGGTCTCACTGTGTCTATTCTTTTCATTGCTTCTGGAGTATGCAGTCTTGTGTGTTTCATCATCTTGTTTCTCTTGCTTATAAACATCTTCATCAGCTTTCTTCGTATGCATTCACACATCGACAATATGGGCATTTCTTGAGCCTCCAATATACAACTATTAAAAGACTCACATGCATTATTCAACAGCATATCTGACTTCGTGTACAACTTGAATGCATGAAGAGATCATGTTGAAGGATTTTGTTGCATCAAGTACTTCTCAGCCTTCTCATCCATGTCCTTAATCAATTTCATAGATGACTCAAAGTCTGATTTAGTTGAAGCTTTTGCAGCAGCCCAAACAACATCCTTGAAAGATTTTCCTGGCCATTTCTTTTTAAAATTGTTATGCAGATGCCTTACACACACTCTAGTGTCAGCCAAGGGAGCAACCTCGTCTAATGCTTCAATCAAACCCTACAACATTAAGAACATGTGTTAAAGTATCTTATATGTGTTTCAAACTAAATTATATATTACAAAGTACATTGTAAGAGTACTACATTTTTCCTGTCTGACATGAAAGTCATAGGTTTTGCACCTATGTCATATAACAAGTTTTCCAAGAACCAGCACCATGTTACCTTTGTTTCTTGCCTAACTACTGCATATGCCACTGGAAAGAGATTTTCATTTCCATCCCTAGCCACTACTGTCAAAATTTGCCCAGTGTATGCACCCTTCAAATGGTACCCATCCAACCCTATAATTGGCCTACAACCTCTCAAAAACCCTCCTTGCAAGCTTTGAAGAACACATAGAATCTCTGAAACTTCAATGGCCTTTCAGGACTCTCTTATGGCCTCACTAACACTGAACTTCCAGGATTCCACTTAAGGATTGTCGCAGCATAATCCTACACATTTGCATATTGCTTAGGTGCAAATACTTGGGTCATTAAAATAGCCATTACTCTAGCCCTCCAAGCTTGATGATATGCCACAGACACACTGTAATCCCTCTTTATAGTTAGCATGACATTTTTTATCCTCCAATGAGGATAATCCCTATAGTGCTCTAAGTACTTCTCATCAAGCCTTTTGGATGTCATCTTTGTATTTTTGTCTTGCCATCCACAGTGATATTCTGGTGAAAAAGACTTAAGCTGGAAAGTACCATCTGAACCCATACTCCTTCCACAAGCCTTAAACCCACACAACTTCACCTTGCAAGAACACCTTCTCTTTCTCCCATTTTTCAGCCCACATTCACAACTATTCAAACAATAAGCAGACACCTTTTTGCTATCATTGTGAAGATAATAATAATCAAAACCATTCTCTAATGCATATTTCCTAAGGGCTTTTCTGAAAAATTTTATTGGAGCCAAATCTCATGCAAGATCTCAAACAGATTCTATTCCTAAAGTCCACTAAGAGATTAAATTCAGGATATCTTACCCGTTTTTGTTATCACTTCCACTATAACTTCTATTATCATCACTTTCAACTCTGATGTCAAATAGGTATTCTGGTTCAGCATCGTTATTCTCCTCTCTGACAGCCTCATCAAACACTTTCCTATCAACATTTTTCTCAAATTCAGCATCATCATCCTCTATTTCATCATCAAATGCAACATCATGGAAGGAGATATCATCTGATTCATTACTATGAGATGATTGAGAACCTAATAAATCATCATCTTGACCACTTTCTTCCTCTAAAACTTGAAGTTTTGTTGATGTAGATGAAATAAACCCCACTTTTGGAGGAATTTCGGATGAAGATTTGGTGGTTAGAGTTTTGGCTTTTGTGGGGTTGTGTGTATCATTGCCACTAGAAAAAAAAATGGGCCTATAGTTTGGGTTTGGGTCACTCTCATAGCTTTGGAGGATGGGCTGCCAATATGAGCACTAGCAATGACCAACCGACCCTTTTTAAAATCCATGAAAGAGTGTGGACTTTCTTCTAAGTCTTGGACAACATACACATCTAATATGTTTTTGGTACTACCACTCTTGCACAATTCTAGGATATCCCTATCAGCCTTAATCTCCTCTATTCCTTTGTGCAAAGTCTCACCTAATTTGCAATACCACAATTCTCTAGCATTCAGAGAAACTCCATCCTCAAAAAATGATTCCAGCTGAATCCTTGAAAGCACATATGGGTCAACATTTCACTTATTGTACACTGATTTTTTCCTATAGCAAAGACTAGGACATGGGTCCTCAGCAATGTAGAATTTTCCTTCATACAAAAACCGTATGGTAACACTCATCTGGCAACAGAAACAAGTAGTTCAATTAGTTGAAATAGTATGCTACAATCAATACCACTACTACAAAACACTTGATTGGCGACGGATTTTTCCGTCGCCAATCACGGGAATTCTGTCGCCAATAGTTGTTAGAGACGGGATTTCCGTCGCTAACAGTCCGTCGCAACCGAAATGGTCTCCAATTGATTTTAGCGACGGGAAATTATAGCCTCTTCTATTTAGCGACGGATTTTGCGACCAAAAACCGCGTCAAAATTTGGAAGTCAGAGACCGAATGTTGTGACAGGTTTTGGGACGGTTTTCTGTCGCTAATAGTCAGAGACCGATTGTTTTGACGATTGTTGCGACTATTTTCCATCGCTAATTGTGATACCCGGGGACCGACTTTGGCGACGTCTTTGGCGACCGAATTCCGTCGCTATTAATGTGTCCATGAACCCCCAAAACTGAGACGGATTCCCGTCACAAAACCGTCGCAAATTTCTTCCGCACGTCCTCGATCATCGTTATAAAATACAGTTTTACATGTTTGTTTACGTTAATATTGCCACACTTTTTGCATTTTTATTGAGTTTGAAAATACTATAAAAGTAATCGTAAACAAAGATAAAAATCATAAATTAAACCAAAATTGTTATTACAAACATCATTCGTTCAAAACAAAAAACAAAGATACAAATCAACAAAAAACTAAGACTCGGGGGCGTCGTCGTCTTCGTCGTCGTCTCGGTTGTTGCGGACGATGTTCTGGCGGAAGAGTCGCATTCATCCTGGCCACCTCATCTCGTAGGAAATCGGACATTTGCGCAGGGATATTAGAATGAAGTCGTGACTGCATTCGCTCATACACTTGCGATTCCATCCGCTCTTCTATTTGTCGCATTTGCGCTTGCATCTGCGCTTGCAGTTCTTGCATCTGGCATAGAACATCATCTTGGCTCATCTGAGAGGACGAACCGGGGTGAGATGGCCTGGGTCGACGCCCCCGGCCGCGTGATGTGTTCGGTATGCACAGGCCGCTGGACAAAGTCCGTACACCCGATTCTTCTTGTTGATGCCCTCCATCTCCAGATAGATCTGCGTCCGGTCCACGTCAGCCATACTCGCATCTTGACCCTCTTTGGTCGGTGGCTGGGACGAGGGACCAATCTTCTGGGAGAGCGCTTCCTACAATAACCGATGAAAACATAGTATAGTTAGGTACTAATGAATGTGTCATAATGTAATTACAATTTACGAAATATGTACCGTCATCTTCTTTGCCCTCGAGTCTACTGGCACAAGCCTATCCTTGTCCTTCCTCGACGTGTGTGTGTGGGTATACAGCTCGGGAGCCGTCGGAGCGCGACCAAGCTCCTTGGACTAACCAAAAACAATACGAACTATTAGTATGTGAGAAAATTAATAAATTTCATTATACGAATTGAAAAAATAAAGTTAAGAATCAAACCAGGCTGTCATAATGACCCATGAAGGATCCGGAGCCTCCTGTGTGGCGCAGCAATCCGATGCCCTCACCCTCAGGCTCGCTCATGTGATTGGCATAAGCAGTGCGGGACCTCTTCTTCTCTTCCTCCGAGTCCCAATGGGCCTTCCAGTTGGCCCAAACATCAGCACTCACAGAGTGATGCGGTACCCCAGTCGTCCTCATCTTGTAAATGACGTCCTTGTACCTATGAAACAAAATTAATTCAAAAATTACAAACTAATTTAATGAATTATTTCAAACTATAGTGATTTACAACTTACCGGTTCCCAGCATGCCTCGTGAAGACCCAATACATGTACTCGTCGCCGTACTTCTTGTCCCATGTATACTCCTTCTGAAAAGCATAAAAGACATGCATGTTAGACCTTTCATTTGTACATTAACGTATTTATGAAGCTAATAGATTAATAACTACCTTGAACTCCTCCTAGTAGTAGTCTACCTCTTTGGACGATAAAAACCGCCACGCTCTACCGGAATGGAACAAAGATTTCCGGAAGATCTCCTGCATAGAACGGGAGACTGGTCCGGACGGAAGGAACAACGACCCGGTCTGGTCGGGCTAGACAACTACTTTTTCACCGGCATCCAACAGTCCCAGTGGAGTAAAAGAAAGGGACCGACCTCGGAAATTACTCCCAAGGACGCTGTCATAGACCGTCCACGAGCATGGCCTCGAACACGGGCATTGATGTGGCTAAAGTCTATATGCCTATCAAAGAAAATCCCGAACTCGAATCCACTAGTAAAGTGGGAAGTAAGGGGTCGAACCCTAGAGAGCCAGAAAGATAGTTTATTTCTAATTATGCAACCAAGTAGTAACCAAATGGTTTTTTTTGTTTGATTCTAATAACTAAGCAATGCAATAAGTA
Source organism: Phyllobates terribilis (assembly GCF_046119375.1). Lineage (NCBI taxonomy): Eukaryota > Metazoa > Chordata > Amphibia > Anura > Dendrobatidae > Phyllobates > Phyllobates terribilis. Next base: position 11,698 of record NW_027369841.1, read on the forward strand.
CGCAAGAAAGATGATTGTTGGTTTGTAAACAATTATGGGGGAAAAGCTCACTCCTTTAGTATCAGCGCATTATTCAAATGGAATGTTGATCATCGAAACCTAATAACTTAAATTCTGAATTGTTTAATCCGGTTGTCTTACTCTTTGTTCGTAATAAGCAACTAGTCCAAATAGTCCTAGAAACCCTTATTATGCAATAACCATGGAAATCCCAAGATTCAAAAGCACAATAGCATGAAGATCAAAGATAAGTAGGCTTGTGCAATACCATTGGAAAACCGCCGATACTCGACACAAGTTCACAATCTCTACACAATAAGCACTCGCAAATAGTCTATGCAAATCATGCTCGCTACCTAAAGACAAGACTTTTCAAATCGAATTATCTAGTTGGCCACCTAGATAAAATCAAGATCAATCATTGATAAATTAAAGCACAAGAGATTATGAAACAATCCTCAAATTAAACTAAAACATAAGCTTTTGAATTCTCACAACAAACCTAGAACAATGGCTTCAACCTTAGAAGTGAATGATGATGGATTTAGCTATACATAGACATAGAAAGCAATGAATAACAATGGAAGATGGTGGGAAAACAAACCAGGGGAGATGAATGAATGATGGAACAAAGGTGAAGCTTCGTCTTGGTTGCGTGCTAAATGTCTACGTACAAGAATGATCTAAAAACCTATTTTTCTCTACCTTATATAGTATCCTAATAAAAGGAATTAAAATAACTAAAAATAAATCAAAAGATGTGGAAATAACTAATAAAATAACGAGATAAAATCTTCAAATCTGAGCATTCCGTGTCCGTGTCACGGTCGAGATCCATAGTCACGATCGAGATATGGAACCAGTTTGCACGTGAGCCGAATCTTCTCTGAGCCTGAATCTCGATCGTGACATATGGGTCTCGGTCGTGACCCTCCATCTCGATCGTGACTGCTGCATCTGAGACGAACTTCTAGCTTCTGCAGAAAGCGACGTGCATAAAATCGCCATAACATTTGACTCACAGCTCCGATTGCTCTCATCTTTTTAGGTATTCAAGTAGACTTCAATATATAACTCCTCGAATTGGAATTACCTCAATCGGACATCGGATCAGGGATAAAAATCCATATGAACTCAGCTCAACATCTCAGCACTTCTTCTCGGCACTTCTTCGGTCTAGCTCCATCCCGAATGCACCAATGATGGATAGAAATGGAATCTCTATGGTTGTTCCACTAAAAATGCTTACGAGAATCCCGCGAATCCATAAATGAACTCCAAACCGGATTCCCGGCATACCACTCGTCAAGCACCTAAACACCACTAAACCTAGTCTAATAGTCGCTAGTTAACACCATATAACAAGCTCCAATCAAACTCCCCCACACTTCAACCTTGCTCGTCCTCGAGTAAGAAAAATGAAACTCACTCCTCCTATAAGCACAAAGGTCTACAGTAAGCATGGAAAGAGTCTACTAGCGACTATACTCCAAACCCCGAGTGTAATCGAGCACTAACTTAACTCCAATCTATCTCCTTATCTCTCCAAGATGACCTACCCAAGTCCCTCCTTATGTCTCCACTTCATATGTCACCACTCCATGATAGTAACCAAGTCGAACCAAGTGGTGTGCATTAAGCACAAGTGGAATCCTAGTCTCCTCTAAGGCTAAGGGTACATATATAATGATAAAACTAAAATCGAGTCACCCACTCGCTTACACACTTCTTATACCTCCGCTTCAATTTATGTCCTAAATCACTAATCAATATCATCAAACCATACATCACCACCACCAATCCTAATCAAGAAATCCGCATAGCACAACCACAACAATATGCATCAAAATTCAAGAATAGAAATCTAATCCTAGAATCTAATACAACCGCCAATAATGTGTAACAAATCTTATGAAATAGCAAAAGATGATCATGTGAAGCATGGATATTAATACGCTCAAAATATAAGAATAAAAGGCGAATTACTAACTTCTTATCCCTCCTTGGTGAATCATAAAACCCGAGACAATCCTTCAACTCCCTTCTTATGTCACCGACGCCGAATCATAGTAAGAAAACTGAATTCTAGGACACTCAATTCTTTTACACTCCAATTCTTGCTCTAGCGCCCTTTCGGGTTTCACCAGACACTCTCTATTCTTTTAGGCTCATCAACAACTCACATCTCTCAAGTCCAAATATTTCCCGGCCTAGAACCGCATGGACTACCTTCTTTTACCTAGACCGCCCTTTCGGGTTATCAACCTATCCCAGGATTTTCACAATCATTTCTTTTTGATTTTTTTTCTTTCAATTTTTCAATTTTTTTTATAAAACCTAATAGGAAATCCAAATGTACACCAAGTATCCAACTCGTCCACACTTGAAGATTGCATTATCCTCAATGCAGCAATGTAAGGACACAAAAGAATAAGAGAAGGGGTAAAGGGTATATGTACTCCCTCGGGTTGCCTCCCGAGCAGCGACCTTGTTTATAGTCATAGGCTCGACATAATTCTGCACTTCATTATCCATATGAACTCGATACCTTTTGATTTTCAGCCTTTAGAATCAAATCCTTGAACCATCTACAAAAAGGCTTAGCTAAAAGTTTGTTCTCCTCTTTCATTCTCCACTTAGGTTTAGCCACCTTCTTCCTCTTTTTGCTCTTTGGAGGGGCATTCGATATATTCACCGAAGGTAGGTCCGGCGGCTTAGTGGTGGTGGGAACCTGCACAATAGGGGGAGCGATTTCTTGATCTCAACGGCTAATAACATGGGCCCACCGGCCAAAATACTATCTGAAACCTCCGAGAAGGTGTTAAAACCTCAAATAAATCAGCAGAACAAATGAGATCATGCTTACTAGAAGGAGCTAAGCTATTCTCCACCAAAGATGAATCAACCCCAAACATATCATAAGCTTGCACATTAGGGTCAATAACATTAATAGAGAATAATGAGTTATCCTACGGGGAATGCTTCATAGCATCAAATATATCAAATCTAACCACATCCCCGTCAAACTCAAGTGCCAGCGACCCACTTGCTAGATCTATCTTAGTATTCATGCTCCATATCTAGCACATAAAAGTCAGCTGGAAATATCAAACTATCAACCATTACCAACACATCCTCGACTATCCCTTTCGGGTAAACCGTCGACCTGTCAGCAAGCTGAATCACAATCCCTGTCTCAGTGAGGGGTCCTAGGCCTAGCAGCTTATATAATGAATAAGGCATAATATTAATAGAAGAACCCAAATCTAGCATGGCCATATCAATCCTCTTCTGCCCAATAATACAGGGGATACTAACCATACCTGGGTTCGAGCACTTATTTGCTATCTTCTGCTAGATGGCTGTAGAAACTCTCTCGCTGACCTGCACCTTGTGTTTCCCTTTCAGCTTCTGGTTCCTCTTGATGGTGCAGAGCTCCTTCAAGAACTTAGCATAACGAGGAATACTTCTGACGAGTTTAAGCAAATGGATGTTTACCTCACACCTACTAAACATTTCAAAGAGTTCCTTGTCATTCACAGGTCTGTGTGTGTCCTTCAAGGCTTTTGGGAATGGTGCAGATGGATTCTCGGAGTACAGCAGAGGTAAATTTAGCCTCACATAGTGTTCTTGCCTCAACTTGAAGTCACCTCTGTCCTCATAGTCGTCGTCAGCACTTATTGGGGTGGAGTCATGGTCGTGACCACTAGGTCTCGGTCGTGACATGGAACACTCGGCCTCTTCGTGTCTAGAAGGAGGTCGTGGAAATTGGTCACGGTCGTGATTATAAAATATGGGGCTTAGTCTCAGTCGTGACAGTGAGTCACGGTCGTGACCATCTTTGCTGAATTTTTCAGAAACCAAATCACCGCCTTCTCGGTCGTGATCTTTTGTCTCGGTCAAGACATATTCTCTGAGGCAAAATCTTGATCGTGATGCTTGAGTCTCGGTCGTGACAACTGCTTAGATTCCTTCTGCAACATCTCTTCCTCCAGATTTTCTTCAAGTCTTCGTCCGCTTCTCAAGTGCACATCGCTGATGTTCTCCCTCGGGTTCCTTTTGGTTTGAGAGGGAAGATTCCTCGAGTTTTGCTGTGCGAGGTTAGAAACAGCTTCGGCCAATTGCCCAACCTGTTTCTCAAGACTTTTGATGCTTGATTTGGTGGTCTGGACATGAGTGGTAAAGTGTTGGGTCAAAGATTGGAGTATTTCCTCTGTAGATGGCCCATGTGGATTCGGTGGGTATGGAACGCGGTAATGATTATTGTTTTGATACTGGTGTTGATTCTGCCCACCATCCGGATTGCTCCTACTAAAGCTAGGATGATCATTGCCCCTCGGATTGTAGTTGTTGTTGTTCTGCTCATACCGAGGTCTGGAAGGCCCAAAGCCTCTCATAGCATGCACTTCAGCAATAGTCGGATCTTGCAGTTGTGGGCACATATCAGTGGGATGGCTCTCATCTGCGCAAATACCGCATAGTCTCACTAGCTTCTGATTAATAAGGGTCATACCCTTTATCAAACTCTTCAACTCAGCAAACTCACTCTTCCATTCAGCCTCCACAGAGCTCACAACATTAGCTCCTTTCTTCGTATACGTCCTGCCAAAACTCCTAGTCCCGTCGGCTATTTTGTTGATTTGGACTCGAGCTTCTGCAGGAGTCAAATTCAGCACACTACCGTTACAAGAAGCGTCTACCAGCCTTATCTCATGATCAAGTAACCCATTATGGAGGTTGGTCACCAAGTCTTTCTCTTCGAACCCATGGAATTAGCAGCTGACGCATAATCATGCAAACCTTTTGACGTAGTCGTACAGTGACTCATCATCATGTTGCTCTACCATGGTGATCGCTCTCTTCAAAGCAACTACCTTCTTAGAAGGAAAACACTTACTAAGGAAAGCCTTGTGTAGCTTCTCCCAAGTGTCAATACTCCCTGTAGGTAGCAAGTAGTACCATTGTCGTGCACTATCCTTCAGCGTAAGAACGAAAGCTCTCATCTTTATCTGCTCCTCTATGACGTTACTAGTCTTGCTATAGATGCAGATATCGTGAAACTCACTCAGATGCATGATCGGGTGTTCCCCAACCAACCCATGAAATTTTGGTAGCAGATTGATGAACCCAGTTTTGAGCTCGAACGTGACCCCAGTATTCAGGGCAGGCAACGTTACTCCGAGGTGTTGTTGCGTCAGGTCTAGGTTAGTTAGTTGTCACAGAGTTTGATTTCCAGCCATGTTTTCGATCACCAAGTCGTGAATCCCTTGCCGCAAAGTCTGCAGAAACGTCCGCACTATCTATGGATCAAAAGTCAATAAATCTGATCAGTAGCGTGAGTGTGGACCATAAGATAGGTCCACACCAAAGTAGCAACACAAACAAAAATCAACTATAACAGTTGGCTCCTCGGCAACGGCGCCAAATTTGATGTGGCTAAAGTCGTTATGCCTATCAAAGAAAATCCGAACTCGAATCCACTAGTAAAGTGAGAGGTAAGAGGTAGAACCCTATAGAACCAGAAAGATAGTTTATTTCTAATTATGCAACCAAGTAGTAACCAAATGGGGCTTTTTGTTTGATTCTAATAACTACGCAATGCAATAAGTACGCAAGAAAGATGATAGTTGATTTGTAAACAATTATGGGAGAAAAGCTCACTCCTTTTGTATCAGCGCATTATTCAAATGGAATGTTGATCATCGAATCCTAATAAGTTATATTCTGAATTGTTTTAATCTGGTTGTCCTACTCTTTGTTCGTAATAAGAAACTAGTCCAAATAGTCCTAGAAACCCTTATTATGCAATAACCATGGAAATCCCAAGATTCAAAAGCACAATAGCATGAAGATCAAAGATAAGTAGGCTTGTGCAATACCATTGGCAAATCGCTGATACTCGACACAATTTCACAATCTCTACACAATAAGCACTCGCAAATAGTCTATGCAAATCACGCTCGCTATCTAAAGACAAGACTTTTCAAATCGAATTATCTAGCCTAGCAATATGAAAGATAATAATCAACCTAGTTGGCCACTTAGATAAAATCAAGATCAATCAAAGATACATTAAAGTACAAGAGATTATGAAACAATCCTCAAATTAAACTAAAACATAAGCGTTTGAATTCTCACAACAAACCTAGAACAATGGCTTCAACCTTAGAAGTGAATGATGATGGATTTAACTAAACATAGCCATAGAAAGTAATGAATAACAAGGGAAGATGGTGGGAAAACAAACCATGGGAGATGAACGAACAATGGAACAAAGGTGAATCTTCGTCTTGGCTGTGTGCTAAATGTCTACGTACAAGAATGATCTAAAAACCTATTTTTCTCTACCTTATATAGTATCCTAATAAAAGGAATTAAAATAACTGAAAACAAATCAAAAGATGTGGAAATAACTAATAAAATAACGAGATAAAATCATCAAATCTGAGCATTCCGTGTCCGTGTCACGGTCGAGATCCATAGTCACGATCGAGATATGGAACCAGTTTGCACGCGCGCTGAATCTTCTCTGAGCCTGAATCTCAATCGTGACATATGGGTCTCGGTCGGCACTGCGCATCTCGGTCGTGACCCTCCATCTCGATCGTGACTGCTACATCTGAGACGAACTTCTGGCTTCTGCATAAAGCGGCGTCCGCAAAATCGCCATAACATTTGACTCACAACTCCGATTGCGCTGATCTTTTGAGGTCTTCTAGTAGACTTCTATATATAACTCCTCAAATTTAAATCACCTCAATCGGACATCGGATTCAGGGAGAAAGATCCATATGAACTCAGATCAACATCTCAGCACTTCTTCTCGGAACTTCTTCGGTCTAGCTCCATCCCGAATGCACCAATGATGGATAAAAAACGGAATCTCCATGGTTGTGCCACTAAAAACTCTTACGAGCATCCTACAAATCCATAAATAAAATCCAAACCGGATTCCGGGCATACCACTCGTCAAGCACCTAAACACCACTAAACCTAGTCTAATAGTCGCTAGTTAACACCATATAACAAGCTCCGATCAGCCGCGCCCACGACCGGCACCTGTCTGATCACCGCTAGATCTTTGTCCTCTCATTTCTTCAACAATATATATTGGAATGGAAAGATTCAACCATAATTAATAACTTAATATATTATTATATCAAAAGTGAATTAACTACATCTAATAATTAAGTACAAAACACTAATGAGCAATCTATATATAACGAACAACCTATCTACTTCAGTCAAGTTCGTCTTTATCTTTCTCTTCCCCATCCCCTTACTCTTCCTCGTTGTCGGATGATGAAAAGATAACATCTGGATCTTCGACGGGAGGAACGTGCAACGCATCTTCATCCGCTTCTTCATTCTGATCAACCAAGTTTGTTGGATCTTCATCTGTTTCAGTGGTTCGGGGATTGTCTTCGATGTTGTCTTGGAAGGCCGGGACCACTGTCTCTGGCATGTCAAGCTCTGACCTTGCCTTAACCTTGCATACTGCCCACCAGTTTACTTTAACCCATCTTTTGCTTGGATATGGCAAGTACTGTACTAGGTCGGCCTGTTGTGCCAAGATAAACGGTTCATACTTATTGTATCTCCGTCTATGATTGACTTCCACAAAGTTGTATCGAGTGTTAGCGTGTGTGCCACTATCCGTGGGGTGAAACCACTCACATTTGAATATGACGGTCTTCTTCATTGGTAGAGATGGATACTCTAACTCGATTATGTCAGTCAACACAACATAAAAGTCATTTACACCCTCGACATATTGTGTTCCCCTAACGTAAACAACGCTATTCATCGTAAGCTTGTCTTGCTCCTATTCTCGAGTTAGGAACTTGTAGCCGTTCACGTAGTACCCTTTATATGTGTCCACCGTTCTACATGGTCCCTTTGCAAGGATCGTGATGAAGGGATTGGTACAAACAGTTGGATATTTGACTTGTAGTTCAAGTACACAGTTGTAAGAGTTCTCACACTTTGCAAAAATCATTTTAACGAGTCTCACAAGTACTTACATGAGATTAGAACCAAGATGCGAAGTCATTCTCAAACCTCCTTTCAATTTCTGTCTCGCTTATACCATTGTTCCTTTCGCACAACTCGGCCACGAAAACACTGTAAAAGGAAAACACCCGAATTAGATTATAGTTGTAGAGTAGATATGTGATATAGCACTTTATAAAAATGTAATCCTTACTTTCTGTGGGCATCCATTTTAGGACAGTTCAGAAGATCATAGGTCCTAGCAGCAATAATCTCTTCATCTTCAAGATATCTACGGGTGCTACCATGCAACGGCCTTCCCTTTGATTTGAAGATTGAAAGTCGGTCGACATTGTCATCGACGTCCATATCACAAGTTTCATTTCTTCTCAACCGCTAGGGTATCCGCGGATCACCTTTAGTGAAAAAAATGATGCAAATTTCGCGATTTCTTCTTGCAAATATCCGCTGCTAATGCTTCCTTCCACTCTATCTTTATTGCTGACCTTTTTCTTCAACTTCCCCAAATATCTGTTTTTGGAATCTATTAGTTATAAATAGATAAAAGAATGAAGGGAGAAACATCAATTGTAGGACCAATACCTTTCAAATGGATACAACCATCGATATTGAACTAGTCTTGCCATCATCGCCTCGTAAGGAAGATGCAAGGGGAGATGCTCCATAGAGTCGAAAAAACTGGGCGGGAAAATACGTTCCAGCTTGCAAAGTATTTTGGGGATTTCACCCTCCAGACGATGCATGTCTTCTTCTGTCAATGAGGTGGAAGTTAACTCCTTGAAGAAGATACTCAGCTCCGTTAATGGCTTCCACACATCTTTGGGTAAAAGGTCCCGAAAAGCGACTGGCAGAAGTCGTTGCATAAAAACATGGCAGTCATGACTCTTCATCCCATGCATTTTCAGATTTTTCAGATCGACACATCTGGACAAGTTGGACGCTTACCCATCTGGAAACTTTATTTTCTGTATCCACTCAAGCAGTACTCTTTTCGAATCCCTATCCAATGCGTACTTGGCCTTAGGAAACTTCCCAGTCACAACATCTTTAGCTAGCTCTGGTCGATCACAGATTTGATTTAGTTCTTCCTTGGATTTTTCATGGTCTTTTCTTTTCCTGGGGAGATTGAGCACGGTGTTGAAAACATTATCTAACACATTTTTCTCAATATGCATGAAATCTAAATTATGTCGAATGGACATTCGTACTCCAGTAAGGCAAATCCCAAAAGATGCTCTTCTCATTCCATCCATATATTTTTGGATAGTAAAGCATTATGATGTTCCGATCCAGGCTCATATGACTTCTTAAACCCCAAACAGTCCAGCTCAGCTAACATTTCACCTCCAGTTCTCACCCCCTAAGCTTTTTGCGCTCTTCACTACCCTTACGAAAATCAGTGACATTTTTGCAAAATGCATGATTTGGAGGCAAAAACTTCCCAGAGCAACCAAACCATGACTATTTACCACTCTTGGGCAGTGTGAATGCATCTGTCTACTCCATGCAATAAGGGAAAGCTTGCCTACCAGTAGTGCTCCATCCAGAAAACATAGAATATGCAGGGAAGTCATTAATTGTCCACATAAGAGCCGCTTTCAGCTAGAAGTTCTGTCGTTTATGAACATCGTATGTTGTGAATCCACACTCCCACAACTAGTTTAACTCTGCAATCAACGGTTGTAGAAATATGTCCATTTGCTGCTTCAGATTTCTAGGACCTGGTACCAGATCCGTAAAAAACATAAACTCATCCTTCATGCACATGCTCTGGGGGAGATAGTAGGGTGTTAGGATGACCGGACATGATGAATATTGTTGCCCAAAGTTACTGAATGGCTGAAACCCATCGGAACACAATCCTAATCTGATATTTCTGACTTCATCGACAAAATTGAAATGCAGCTCACTAAAACGTTTCCACGCCGGAGAGTCGGACGGGTGACACATCTTATCACCAACCATCTGATGGTTAGCGTGCCACGTCATATATTGGCCAGTTGCTTTCGAAGCATACAATCTTTGTAGCCTTGGAGTTATTGGAAAATAAAACATTTTCCAATATGGGGCTCTAGCCTTTCTTCTTTTTTATTTGCCTTGGGTCATAGGTTTCCACCGCGGTTCACCATACACTTTGCATTCCGTTCTATCTGCATCTTCTTCCCCCCAATAAAGCATACAGTTTTGGCAACAACAGTCAATGACCTCAACCAGCAACCCCAAACCCTTAACCAGCTTCTTTATGTTAGCAAAATTGGTTGGCATCTTGTTATCCTCCAGGAGCAGCTCTTGTATAAACTCGCACATGTCATCCATTAACCTTATTGAACTCTGATGACGACACTTGATATCCATCATTTTAGCAGATGCAGAAAACGGGGAGTGCTTGTTGTTACCAGGCCATATTTCTTGTTTGGCTGCTCGCATCATATCGAAAAATTTATGTGATTCGACATGCGAAGGCTCATCTTCATGGAAGACCACTTCTGGACCGGCAACATCATGTACCATTCTATGACCGGATACGAACTGAAACCCCTCGACATCATTCTCCGGTACAGCATACTGTTGTCCTCCGAGATTCAACACGGTCCCCTCGCCATGAAACACCCATATTTGGTAATCTTTCACAAACCCATTCCTCAAAATATGATATTCTACATCCTCGGTATTATGATAGCTTTTATTTCTACATGCATACTTAGTATATGGGCATTTAATCTTTTCTTCACTCATACATGTTGGATGATCTATGGCGAACTGGATAAACTCTTTCACTTTCTCGGAAAATCGGGGAGTTAGCAACCCCCGTGAGTCTCTGATACATCCAAGCACGGTCTTGGTTAATCTCTGTAGCGCGTTTTATTATATGACGATTCCATCTACTCGCGATAGCGGCGCTGGACGGAGTCGGCGGCGGTGCTGGAAGGTGAGCCGGAGAAAGAGGAGCAGGAGAAGGAGGACTACGTGGGTGGCGGTGGCGGCGTCGTCGAAGCTAAACCGCTGAAATACTGGGTGGCCGGCGGGAAAAAGAGGAGCCAAAGAAAGAGGAGTCGGAGAACGAGGATTGCGCTGGTGGCAGCGGGAGAAGGAGGAGCCGGAGCTTCGGCGTCAGGCTGAAGAGGAATATCGACGTCGGGATGAAGAGGAGATAAAATAGAGGAGCGGGGGAAGGGGTCGCGCTCGCATATTTATAGACGAAGGGTTTAGTGACGGATTTCCGTCGCTAAAGGAAAGGACCGCCAAATTCAATTTTGGCCAATTATTTTGGCGGTTTATACGCGTTAGCGACGGATATCCGTCGCTAATGGTGAATTATTTAGGCGGGATATATGCCGCCTAAATAATCTGTCGCTAATGGTGAATGGAAATTAGCCGCCTTCTTAATTAACCATTAGCGACAGATATCCGTCGCTAATGGAGTCGCCAATGGCTTTACATTGGCGCCATCTCCGCCCGCCAAAAATGGCGACGGGTTAGCGACGGATTTCCGTTGCTAACCAATGGGAATGCGAAAGTAGCGACGAGTTATTTCACTTGTCGCTATATCTGTCGCAAAGCAATGGAATTAGCGACGGAATATAATTCTGTCGCTAATTCCGTCACAAAGTAAGGGATCTCTAGTAGTGTACTATCTAATATTTTTGGTCAAGAATCCTTCAATGCTATCTATTTTGTTTGGTAGAAGTACATTAATGCTATCTTCTATGTGCATAATACACTGCCTTTACATGTTTTTTGACCACACATCATAACACTCCAAAATAAGTAATGCAATCACAATAAACAATGTTAGATAAGAATACCTCACAACTCTCCATAAGATTCTCTTAAAAAGCTTCAAACATTTAGAAGCATCTTCAAATAGCAACGAAAACAAACAAAGGGAACCATTAAAGTAATACCTCTTACCTTTCTGCATATTCCAAATCGAGGCAATGACCTTCTTCTCTTCACACACTTCACCTCTGATGTCCAAATCCAGCTACTTTCGTCACCCTTAGTCCTCTATTAAATCCTCTTCCCCGGTAATGACAATCACCTTCTCCCTCCTTCGACCCAGTAACGGCAATCGAGAAACCCCTTTGAAACCTTAAATCGTTACTAAGCCCACCCTCAATCCCTCGAATTATGATCGAAGTCGCCCTAAACCCCCAAATTTCTCCTCCTTCCTATGTGAAACTCGTAATTTGATGTTGTATTTTGAACTTGGAAGTTCGAACTGGTGTGGAATTTGGACGTTATGTTTCCCAGCGAGCGAAATTCGGAGGTTATGTGCAACCGGAACAAAACCTAGTAAAATTCGTAATTTTTGAGAAGTTTTGAGGGGCAAAACGGTAAAAGCGCACAAATTAACATCGAAGCTGATGGAATGGAGAGATGGGTGGTGTTTGGTAATAAAAAACATAACGTTTGGGTGGTTTCTTGAAAAGTCAACTATAAGGGGTTGTTTACTGCAAAAACCAATATATAATGGGTGGTTTACTGCAAAAACCACTTTTATATATGTAAAAACAAGAAGGAATGTCATTACATACAGTCGCTACAGGAAGAGCTTGAAAATATTTTATTACAAAGACATAGATACAATAGCTCGTTCGGGTTTGTTGGAGATCTCTATGACCTGTTGGGAGGTTGACAGTAGAACACAAGATTACAAAGATTGAATATGTAAATGGTTATGGGTGTAATGCATAGTTTTAATGTGGAGAGCGTATTTTTGAGGAAAGGATTATTGTGTCTTTAATCCAAAAGATCTAGAGTGGTAGGTGATATAGCATTTGATTATATTATTTGTTTTTTTTTTACTATTTCGAAGGATACGTTGTTCTCTATATCTGGTTTATCGCGATAATTTTCATTAGTAGGTTTTGTGAATATTTTAAGGTCATTTCGGCATTTTCCTCTTGAGCAGACTAAGTATAGTTGACCGTGTCAAAGCATGGTTGTCTTAGATATAATCCTACTCGGTCGAGCGTATGTCCTTGTGATTTGTTGATTGTCATTGCAAAGCATAATTTTATGGGGAACTGTCTATGCTGGAATTGGAAAGGGTAATTTTGTGATGATGGTGATCTCATAATTATGCATGGAATATTTGTTCGCCTTTGTAGTACCCAGATGAGATTTGACACAGTATTGTGTTGCGGTAGAATGTTCTACAAATCATTCTGGTTCTATTGCACAGAACAGATGATGAATCCATGTTGCACAATAATATAGCAGGACCGTCTTTTTCAGAGTTATTTCGTGTGGGCTCATTCTTGATGGACATAGTGTGTGTATGAACTCGGTGGGATATATGTTGTTGTTGTTATCAATAATAGAGTCAATGCTTTTATATGTAGACGGTTGTCCTGGGAACCTATCAGCATTAATGCTATCCGCCTCTTCATTTGTGGGGCTTAATATGGCTCTATTGGAGAAAATAAAGACATTTAGCATGGGTTATAATATTTTTGGAAATATATAACTTATCAATAGATAGAAACGGTTTTCATCAATTGTAATGCAATCCTAAATGTTAGCAGGTACTGCTACAAAAGCTTTTTATGCTTTTTGTAAAGTTTTGTTTACAAGTTGCAACATGAAGTTGCATAATAGAGGATCTTGTTGTGCTCGTATATTTTGGGTGAGTTGGAGAAAATAAAGACGTTTAGCATGGGTTCTAATATTTTTGGAAATATATAACTTATCAATAGATAGAAACGGTTTTCATCAATTGTAATGCAATCCTAAATGTTAGCAGGTACTGCTACAAAAGCTTTTTCTGCTTTTTGTAAAGTTTTGTTTCCAAGTTGCAACATGAAGTTGCATAATAGAGGATCTTGCTGTGCTCGTATATTTTGAGTGAGTTTAAACTTCGTCAATTTTGGCCATAAGTAAGAGGTTACTAAGCTTGCACATACTGTTTCATGTTGTTTTTTGTGAGCTAGAACTGGTAGTACCGTTCCGAAATCTCCGCCGAATAAAACAACTTTTCCTCCAAAAATTTCCTTGTTGTCACATATATCTTGGAGAAGTAAATCTAAGGATTCAATGTTTTCTTTTTTGGCCATTGATGATTCATCCAATATGATGAGTGAAGATTGATTTAGTAAATTTGGTAGACTGCTTTGCTTAGAAACATTACAAACTAAGGACGTTGTATTATCAATAGGTAGTTTGAAACGAGAGTGCGCAGTTCGTCCTATCGGTATGTTTGATACTGCGATCCCAGATGTTGAAGTTGGAAGAACATTCTTTCCTAATGTACGGAGTTTAACTTAAAGAGCATAGTAAAGAAAGGTTTTACCTGTTCTACCAGGTCCGCATATGAAAATTGCACCAGGTTTACCATGATTTACATGATCCATTATGCAATCATATGCCGCCAGTTGTTCGTGGTTGAGAAGTTCTGGTGTGCTGGCATAGCAGTATGGGATAGGAGCATTTAGTGCATCACTAATGTCTCTAGTGGATTTACAGCAGAATTTTTTTGTTTTATCATAAGTGTCAAGATTGAAGTGTTTGAAAGTTTTGCCTATAGTGTCCAAAAAAATCTCAATCGCGGTGATCATGAAATGTAAAACTTTTGCATCTTCCGATTGATACGGGTATGCAAAATCTTCTGAAAGAGCTTTTTAATGACGTTCCCATATGGATTTGGGATTGACGGGCTCACATTGTATTAGTAAAGTTGCAAATAAACTACGTAACACATATGGCATGTGTGTATGTTTTGCTTTTTCTAAACATAAATTTACATAGCCAACATCCTCTAGTAAGCCTGTTTTTTAGCGGCCTCTTGTAATGTATTGTACTTAACACCAACTGTTAGAAGATCGTTAAAAGAAGTTGGTGCTTTACTATGTATTAAAATAAGCTTGAGATAATATCGCTCTCCCTCTATGGGATTACATACGTGAGTCTTCCAATAGATCTTGGTATTTTCCTCGTGATCCACATTTTGCATGATTTATCCCAGACATAATGCAGAGGGAATTCATGGTATAAGTAAGGAATGTCTTATGAATGTTGTTTGTTGTTGTTGAAAAATCCCATTAACGACATTTTGCAAGTTTTTGTATTTATTAAATGTAAGAAGTTGCATACGTGGGAGGTGTATTTGTAATGGAATCACTTATGGGCTCATTTCTAACAAGAGGAAACCAAATATTCTCCAGGCAGCTTCAGGTGGGGATATCCATCTTCCACTCTGATATGATGTGATTTCGTCTTCTAGGTAATTGTCATTATGTGAATTATTAAAACTAACTCGATCATGACCTTTGTACACGTATTTGTACAGATAATTTATGAATTATATTGTGGAGCATACTTCTACGTTAATATGACGGTCAAAAGATGCAAGAAGGAATGGGTTGTATGGAATAACCCATTGATTATCCAGTGTAGCTCCTCTAACGCGAATAATGTCCCCATTTTTTCGTGTTTGATAAATTGTTCTCACTACATATAGTAAATTATGCATATTCTTTTGGATATTTGGATTTACATGTACGTCGGTGGTTGTTCTCTTTCATACAATACAATTTGGATTAAGATTTCCGCATGGACCATGAATCATATGTTTGACTACGAGTGCTCTTAAGTACAAATTTTCTACAGGCGGTAGTTCAGCACATACATATTTGTAAAAAACTTCTGGATGAAGTATTTTATGTTCCAACTTCAGTATTAGTAGAAAATGCGCATGTGGTAGACCGCGTTTTTGAAATTCAACAACCTAAACTCTCGCCGACACTGGGCCAAATATATTGTCTTCCATTATTAATTTTTTGAGTGATACAAGCTTTGAATGGAAGATGTGTCTTATTAGATCTGGTCTATCTTGAGTTGTTTGTGTTTTTCAAGGTGTGATTGTATTTTCGGCCAGTTTGGATTGCAAGTAATTCTTATGAACAAGTCTGGTTTTCCATACTTTTGAACAAGAGACATAGCATTGAAATAGGATGTGGGAAGAATGACACGCCGACCAATTGGTGTAGCAATTTTGTTGCCATCATTGACGCTATCAACGATGCCCTGGTACAACTCACTTCTGATCTGTGTTTGATTTCTGTGCAAGTAGTCTAATCGTGTGTTTTCAATTTTGACGTACATGTCGTCTATATACTGGAGGAATATTTGCCTTGAATGAAGTAAGAAATTGTACGGCCATATTTGGAGCTTGTAGGCATAATATTCCCTGCAAGAAATCTCTTTGTCATCTTTAGGTGGAATCTGTTCTAAAACTAAAAGGAAGATACTTGATAGAAGTAAATATTTGTTGTCATGTGGGGAAAAAAGGCAGGAGAAATGATGTAAGTTCCTCTTGCTTCTCGGATCAGGAGATCTGTGGCATCTTAAACACAATTGATTGATATGGGAAAAGTGATGTCCTCATTTACACGCAATGGCGAATTTATATTTATCTTGATACATTGATGTCATCCTGATTCTCCTTTTGGAAATAAGAGTGGATATTGTAGTGGGCCAAAGTAGTGCATAACTCTATGTGGCTCTTCTGATTTATCATACACTACAATGTGGGGGCTATGTATTTGAGTAGAGTTTGTTTCTTCTATAAATATTGCAGTCACTTCATTGATTTTAGGGGAACTGTAAACTCGTTGGTCAAGCACTGGGTTGTGAGGGATTAAAATCTGTAAATTCTCTTATGTATCTCTCTTAAGGAACGGAAAAAGCGCATAAGGGACATGAGAGTTGAAATTGTATCTAGACATAGTTGCTTGAAATGATTAGTTCACGTGTCAAATTAAGATGCACCGCCATAGATATACATTTGGAGATAGTTTGAATTATCGAAAGTGGATAATAAAATCAGAGATGAAATAGGAAAGTTTCCCATGCAGAGTAAATGTGTATATGCCTTTGTCGCTTTGTTTTTTGAATTTACCACCAAGAGAAGTGAATGCAAATAAGTTATTCTAGACTTTGGCGTACTTTCTGAAATCAACGCTTTGTTCATCCTCGTTTGTAAATAAGTATATAAGTTCTTGAGGAGTTTGATTTGAAGGTAATTTAATTTTTCCATTTTGATAGCAGAAAGTTGGGGATTCGTACTCAAATTTAAGTGCATGACAATACCTGCATGTAGTTTAAGCCGACATAGGTATGGGAGACGTGGGTATGTGTGTCTTACATAGGTCTTGAAAAACAGGTTAGATCTGTATTCGGCTTCTTCTCCTTTTTTTATTAGGATTAGGATTAGGATTAGGAGTTGGCATTATTCTAGAGGTACTTACCATTGCTTTGGGAGTTCTGAAGTAGATATGGAGCTCCTAAAATTTGTATGCACTTCTGAAATAGACGTGGAGCTACATGTGTTTGTTCCTGCGTGCAAGAAATATAAGTTTGATAGGAAGGAACGAAGAAGTGTGAATACAGTGGTGTAACATGTCGAGGAAGCAATCAAAGTGTATACAACACACATACAAACAAATTATATTCATTGTGCACAAAGAATATAAATAATGGTAAAGTATGAAAAGAATTATACGTGAAGACAAATACATGATGCAAATAGCAAGAAGTAGTCAATCTATGTATTTATTGAAATGTCTTGCTTAGTTTACAACACCAATTTAACTAATTGGTTATAGTTTTATTAGTGATGAACCTACATAATTTCTTATCACTCTTTTTGTTTATTCTGATTGGTTTATGGTTGTTGGATTCTTGTCTCTTAGGTGTTTTTACATTAAACTAGCATGATTAGTGATGGCATTTCCCGATATTGACATTTTAATATACACGAATTGATGGAGGACTAATTCAAAAGGTTCGAATAACTGTTGAGTGCATTAGTTACTACCACAGTGACATTCAAACAATTAATAATTGTATTAGCTACATGCATGAGTTCATGGATTCAGTATATGCACAACACCTCCAAAAAGGGATAGAGAACTATTAGGCTTTACAGTACAACAACATATATGTACATGTTCAAAACATTTGATATCTGCATATCTAACTATATATATAAATAAGTAGCAAAAGCTGATGCGATCATGGAGATGCGGTTGATTGATTAGAGTATATCTTTCAGCCGCCACACAATCTTGTTGTTATTAATGAGAATAGCTTCAACAGGGGATATCAACATTTCTGTTTTCTTGGTGCGTAGTGTAGTACTTGATTTTCAACAAAAGATGCGTGATCCTATAGTAAGAAGTCAAATTCAACATTCAATATAAATTACAAGTTTGAGTTTCTCAATGTATATCTGTGCAAGGAAAATACCTTGTCGGACATGTTGTAGAAGGCCAATGATTTAATCTTAAGCAGTTGTTCTGACGTTCTGCTGTTGGTGGATAATCTCAAATTCCAAGTATCATCTGTAGATATAAAGCCGAAAAAATCCTGCAATGTACAACGCCATCAAAAGGTTGACAAATCCAAAAATGAAAAAGACACCATGATTTGTATTAATTTATTGCCAAAAAACAAAAGACACTTGAATTCACTCTATTTAGTTCTGTTTGTATGTAAGTTGTTGTCTTCTTTATTAACTTTACAAAACAACACTATTTTTGCTTATTTCATGTCATTGATAGAATCTTAGTATTTTGGAATTGCAATCTGAGTTGTGGTACTAAGTGCAGTCATGATGAAGTCTATATGAATAGAGAGAGATAATAAAGTACTTTGTAATCCAACAAAATCAACAGTTCAAGTTCACATTTTCAGTGGGCTTTTATGATTCAGTTGTCAGGCTGTTTTTTAGAGATTTAGGATAATAATTTACATCCTACTATAAAAATAAATCTGGGGTAGAACTAATAAAGTTCTTCCTTACGGTTTTTTCTTGGTCTTTTCTAAGAATTTATAGATTCGTGATTTTTGGATCCTTTAATTTAACTCATTTATGGATGAATTTGTTATAATGACTTATCTATATATACGCAATAGCTTGGTAGGTAATCATTCTTTTGATGAAACTAAAGTGGGTGAAGGAAGTAGCGTGCTTACTTTGCTACAAGGATGGTGTAGTTGTGACAGTTGTTGCATAAGTAAGATGCTTCCGGAGGCACATCACAAGCTTTACCACATATGTTGCAAGTCAATGTCAAGCGCAAACGATCCACGGTTAAATCTGGAATGTACGCAGCTAATTTCAACACATCTTCGGATGTGATATCTGTTGGTTAAATATGACATGAAATGAAGCAATGAGTATATTGAACAGAGTATTTGAGAAGTTAAATAACACAAGAATGCATTGAAGAGAATGTATTAAGGTAAGACCTTTAACCCTGATGCTTGCTCAATTGTTGATAAAGCAAGTCACCTGGATGTGATTCCTTCTTCAGCTTAGTGATTCCAGCTGTGGTGAGTATAATAACACGATTGGTCTCAAACCTATGGATAGGGCAAGAAAACATATAAATATAATTGCAATGATTCATACAAGTTGTGGGCTCAAACCTATGAGAGTGAAGTTGTAAATACCACTTCCGAAGTTCACTAGCTCTGGCCTCAGTAGGAGTGTAGTTAATCTTTGAAAAGTAGTTTGTTGTTATATCGAAGCATGTTTATGTTAAGGAAATAAATAAGTGTGATCCAAAACCATGTCTTCACAAAGAGAATATTACTATTGTAAAAATTAATGCTTAAGAAGCATACCTTTAAATTCTTTTGTTTACAAACTAGTTACTGAAATAAACGCACCACATGGATCCTTGTCAGCAAATATCTCAAAAGATAGTGCAAGTTCATTCCATAAAGAGAGAACCACAACCTTAGAGCAACTGCAATCGAGTGCGTAAAAGCATATTAGTTGGTAAATTTTAGACGGAAGAAAAAAGTGTGAAAATATATGGAAAACAATACCTATCGTTAGTAATGTACAACACTTATAAGTCCGAATCAGTATTGGTTTTCTTGTTCAACACTTGCTCGGATGTATGTAGTGGAGAACAGCCATTATCCTGTCTAAAAGTTGCATAATATAAGACTTGAATTAGATGTTTGAGAAGCTACAATGAAAGAAGAATGTGTTAGTAAAAAGTTATACCGAACATCGCATTGTGGGGAAGAGCGTCGCCTGAAACATCCAAAAATGTGGAAAACTTAGACGTAAAATGAGATGACAATTCACCTCTATTAACCTTCTTTATGTAGGATGAGGTGTTGATGTAGATTTGCTTTTCATCGGGATAAGACTGAAAATTTGCAACCATCAGGGAAACCATGAGGTTTTTCATACCATAACATTCGTCTTCGGTATGGTTTCATTGAAATGGTCAACGTTGTGTCCAAACAATACAGCCTTCATCGTCAAACCCTTCGAAGAAACGGAAGAAGGTAATTAAATAAGCAAACAAACACTATGGAGAAAAGAAGAATGAATATAGACAATTGAAAAGAGATGTAAAAAATGTATGTGAACCTTACCGTCTCATCGATAAGAAGTAGTCGTTCGTATTTTTTCTTGCGTTCTCTGGCATTGCAAGTGTGTTTTATAAATAAACTTAGCATGAACTATGTGATTTCTAAATTTCGAGACTAAGGAGTCAAAGTACACTTTTTGGGCACCCATCCTGCATGCATCAGAGGAAATAATGTAATTCAAGTAATTATATCTTTTGTGCACTTCAGTAGTTATGTTGCTTGCACAAGTGGAAAAAAAATGTTGCTTGCACCCATTATACACATTCTATATGTAATGCGTTATTGTTAGCTATTATTAATCCAATCATCTGAAAGTTGCCTTCAAAATATGATTTTGCAATATATACCGGAAGCAAATTTCACGGTGAATGTTCCCTTGATTCATTAACAACTTGATTGCTTACTGGAAAAAATTTAAAACAGCCCAGATGGCATGGTGAATGCAGTACCATTGACTCAAGTTCGATATTTAACACATCATCAACTCTCCCTACAATGAAAATCCCAACTAGGTCATGTATTGATTTGCTACCTAACGATAAGACTCTCCAACTCGAACAAGTCAGACCTGGTAATTTGAATGGACTTATTCTACCTAGGTGATCGGGCTAGACAGGTAAATTATATTCAATAATCGATTATAATCAAGAGAGATGAAACAACTGTTAGTTTAAGCCTGAGGAACTTAAACCCTCCTCTTGTTTTGATGATGATAACACTACATTTGATATCTCTTGTGTTTTTTGAGCATTACAGGAATTGCTTAAGAAGCTAAGATATTCGCTTTGAGATAGTGAACAAGCTAGAGACTAGCTTTGAGCCTTGCAAAGAAGCTAAGAGTATAGCTTAAGAAGCTATAGACTAGCTTTGAGCACTACATTTAATCAATCTTGTGTTTTCTGAGCATTACAGGAATAGATTAAGAAGCTAAGAGAATAACTTTAAGATAGAGACTAGCTTTGAGTCTTGCGAAGACAGAGAGTATCACTAAGGCAATCTCAACCAAAACAAAAGAAACGAAATCAATCCAGAAGTAAAGTGAAGTAATGTCCGTTGAAGGCAAAGGACTAGCGCAACGCATGAAGAGTCGTTGTGAGCTAGTGAATCCTTTGGTTCAACACACATGAAGTGAAGAAGTCCCAGGTGGATTCCATGCACTGGCGTGTAGGGTATTTGGGCGCAACTCATGGGAATGTCGAGAAGCTAAGGATGGGTGAAGAATATGTTTCTTACCATATCAAGGGAAGAGAATGGTCAGGCTGGACAAATAAAAGGCTTGCGAGTGGTGTGGGATGGATTGCCAGCATGGACAAAGTTTGTTACAAGTTTGTTGCTCAAGAAAAGCAGAAGCATGTGGAATTTTTGGTGCTCCTTGGTGGATCGACGCACGGATTGCCATCGTGGACCTTAGTTGCAATATGTAATAGAATTCCTTTCTTGGGGAATAAGTTTAGGAAGTTTTATATATGCTTGTGATAGGTGATTTGTTAACACATGGGCTTGAGAACCTCATAGAGTAAAAAACAGCCTAGTGAGATCAGGAGAAGCTAGATCAAGAGAGAAACACAACAGGATTCGAAAACCTGGGAGTTAGTATAGTTGAGTGGTTAGGAAAGATCACAACAGGACTAGAAAGCTAGGAGGTGAGTATGATTGAGTGTTTAGGGTGATAAACTAGTGATCTTAGAGGGAACAAGTGAGTCAACATCACCTTTAGAGTAGCGAGCTTATATTTAGGCTAAAGAGCGTTTGTATTGAGTGGTGAGAAAGAGAGTTTGTAATATTCATTTGATATAATAATATAGTAGTGAGTTTCATCCCGGGCTTGAGTTAAGTCAAGCGTTATCACCTTACCAAATCTTTGTACGTATTGAGCTGAACTTTAAATCTAACAATCTAAAGTTCTTATTGTGGCAAAGTCTCTAATCTCTACATATAAACACACTAGCTACTCGCTTACTGTGTTTACAAAGGGACTTAGACTCGATTTGTGTGTTTTCCATTTCCGCATCTGAAAAACACTTAAGCTAGTCTATCGAGCTACTCTTATATAAAGAGCTAGTCGATCTAAGCTCCTCTATTAACAACGATTCATTTACATATATACTCGCTTTGTTGAATACGATCCTTGTACACTAGCTTACTAGCTTTTGTGCATTGGATTTAGAGTAAGTGTGACATTACCGATCATATCTAGTCACACTCCCTTTATCTAACTCGATTCTCATAGTCGTCAAAATCCACAACAACTAAGAACCAGTGATAGAAGTCTTACATAAAATTCATCTTTTGACTTCCACAAGTTCAACAAAGTAAATGGAACTACTCCTGCCTCATAGTAAAACTACGTAAAACTCAAAACTAGAAAAGTGCAAGATAGGAATGGAGGCAAAACTCTAACCCTATTTATTAACCTTACAATATAAAACTAATCTAAAAAAGGCCTAACCCGAGCTCTATCAGAAAGTAAGTAAAAGGCCCAAAGTGAATCTCGATGAGAGAGGGAACTCGCAGCTTCTCGGTCCAACACGGGAGCGGTCGCGCATGTGTAGGCGCGGTCGTGTCTGGGCCGAACTTGGTATTCTGCCTTGCGATTAGCACGCAGTCGCGCCAAACCCTCTGTAGTCATGCGCGCATGCGTCCGTGTTTGCGTGATCGTGCTTCGTCCCTTGAAATCTTCTCTTTGAGTGTTTGTAATCCTTGTAGATAACACCTTTGCTCTGCGAGGTCCGGATCACAGTAATATGCTCCATAATCATGACAAATCACCCATAAATATTGCTAACGACCACTTGTTGCACCATACTAGATGTTGCCTATCACTTTTTCACCCACATCGCATATGACATTTATAGGGGCAATGTAAGTTATAACTATTATGAAATGCATTTTATTTAGTACTAATATTAATCTTAGTACTAATATTTAGTACAAATATCAAGGTCAAACATTAGTATTTATTAAATTTGCAGAGTCGGACATTCAACTTCCAATTCTAGCATAAGTTTGTCCGAGGCAAACAAGATGCTATCACTTTCGGACTTTCCCACATCCCGACGTTTATGTAAGAGCACGTGGACATGCAGCTGGTAACGACATTCATGGAGAGGTGGAAGCCGGAGACTAACTCATTTCACCTCCCTTTTGGTGAGATGACGGTCACGCTACACGATGTTCACATTCAGATGTTGCTTCCTATACGTGGAAAGGGCATGGGGACCACGGAGGAGCAGCACCTCAAGGAAAAGACGTTGAATCTTTCTCACAAGTTGTCTGAGGCAAAGATATTTCTTGTGGTGGATGTGAGGGATTCCGCTATCTCCCACACAAAGCTTAATGCGAGGTGTGAAAGATCGAAAGTGAGATATTCCAGCCTTGTAGTAACAAGGCCAGGGTATCTACTTCATCTGTTGGGTAGTACACGATTCTCAGATAGGTCACAAGGCAGGATATCTCTTGCCAACATAGACTTTGTCCGAGATTTGGAGGAGGTCGGAAACTGGGCATGGGGTGCCGGTCTACTAGCTTCCACGTATCGGGAAATGGGAAAGGCTTTGCGTGCTTATGTAAAGCAGTTACCGGCGTGCTATACGCTGATCCTGGTCAGTGGTTGTTTCTTACAAAAGAGTGTTCTTTTATCATTGACATAAATATGGTAACAATTCTTAAATAAACTACGCAGAGTTGGATATACGCGTACTTCCCAACATTGCGCCCCGAGCAAAGTCAGTGGGAAGGTGGCTTGCCTTATTCCATGACATGGTCCCCAAATGTTGAGTCGGAACACAAGAGAAACTACAGCGATGAGTTAGATGACATGATCGATTTTGAGGTTTGTGTTATTTAAAAAAAAACGACCTAATGTTACATATATAGTTAGAATAAAATGGTATTTGTATTCCTTTATAGGTTGATTAGAAACCTTATGGAGACCTGGACTTCACCACGGAGGACCTCACACCTTCATTGTTTCATGATGTGTTGGGTTATGGTCATGATGTGACTGAACCCTACATGCTTATCGAGTAGCGAGACAGTTTGGACGGGTCCAAAAGATTTCCACACCGGTCATTGCACCCACCCGAGCCCATCAATATAGAAATATCTCAAGCTACTAGATCGAGTACACTAACTCGTAATTGGTTTGGGATGCACAACAATTCCACCAAATCTCTGTGGAAGATGTGGGATCGGTTGTTGAGCATGGTTACGAGGTGACCCGGAATACATGCCCTAGTTTATAGAGCATACCCACCCGCACATTATTCCTCCAAATGCCGAAGATCTTGGAATGGCAAGCATATTTGAGATTGTATTACAATTCGTATGGTCTTCTATATTTCATTGACATAGTATCTATTTCAAACTTCATTCAGTATATACAACGCATGAGGGGCTACCTCAGTCTTTTTACAAAGAAGATGATTACCCGCCACAAGACATGTGGCAGGCCATCCATATGAGTTTCAATGACATGCGGTCTTTTGACTACCCATGATTTGTAACACTTATTTGGTACTTATATGTGGATATTTTAAATGTTGTTATGGCTGTCTTGTGTTGTTGAATATTTCTAAGATTGAAATGGTTCTGCAGATGTTATTTTTTGTTGAATGAGTTTGATGATGAAGTTTTTTATGATTCAATAACTAAAAAGCACCAAAAAGTAATGAGAAATTTGCTAAAAACTCCCCTTATATGGGTGAATTTGACTAAAAACACCTCTTATATTGTAAATTACAAAGCCTCACCCCTTATATCAGTTCCGTCAGCAAATCCATACCTATCCCTCTCTGTCGTTGAAGAAACCGTTGATGGGGCCACTTGACCTCTCTTCACCTCTTTAACCCATTTAAATGTGCATAATAACAGGGAGATTCATGTTATAACTGTTAGGGCTATCAATTGAAATGGGGGGAAAATCGAGATTGAAATTGGGGAAAAAATCAGGGCAATCGAAGCATCATAAACCCAGAGCTGAAATTGGTAAGTTTTGTTGATGATTGTCATATATTCGCACTCTTTGCCTCACTTTTCTTCATCGATTGTTCAAATACAGTAGTTGAATCTAGGCATTTGATTTAAGGTCGAAAACCTAATTCGGAATTGTTGGTTGAATTTATTTTTTATTGAATAGGTGATGTCTTATACTTCAGGATCTTCCAACTCGTGTAATAACAAAGTGTTCACCATGTTTTATTGCAATCTCAAAGCAAGGATGACTTGTGCACATACAAGAGAAAATTATGGGAGGAGATTTTACGGTTGTTCACAATACAAGACAGGGAGGGGTGCAACTTCTTTTGCTGGATTGATTCTGCATTTGATCCAAAAGCAAAAGTAGTTATATAGAGATTGTTGCAATAGAAAATCGAGGTTGAAAACAAGAATTTGGAACTACAAGAAGCACTGAAGATTGGCCAAAACTGTCAAGGAAGAAGGATGGATGTTGTAGTTGATGTTGTAATTGTTGCATCTCTTATTGTGTTTCACCTTATGTATTGATGTTCTTAGTTGTAGAAACCAATTGACAGGAATATTAGAGACCTTTTGTAGCTCTTCTTGTCAAGGAAATGTTGGATTGGTCTTAGTTGTTAAAGGTTGTGTAATGCATTGTGGTTATTAATGAAAACAGTTGGAATTTCTTGAAAAGGAAGATTTGGGTAAATTATAAACTAGTCTTGGAATTACAATGCAGCTGCAAACTTCCACAGATAAATGAACAGAATTGAACAAAAAAATACAAGACATAAAACATAAAACATAGGACATAAAAGAGAAGAAAAGGGATCCAAAGCCAAGACATTGCAGTTGCATCAAACTTCATCTCCTTAAGCTTTGTAGATCATCAGTTTGTAGATTGTTGGATTACCCAGGCCATGCACTCTAGTGAACAACACAGGCATCCCCCTTGTTCAATCCAGTTTCAATAACACAGTCCCTCCAACCTTCACCTAGCATGTATTGATCTTCACTGAGTTTGAGCTTACAATACCTATCTTGTTCACCATAATAAAGCCTGTCTTGTTTGTGCTTGAACCCAGACAGAATGATTTCACAGTGGTCAAATGGGAGAGGCTATAAAAAAATTCAAAACATCAATACAAAGTATTGGATTTGATCTATTGAAATAGATAATTAGAGTACATTACCAAGCGACAATCATCTTCTACAAAACTTTTCGTCATTGAGATGGCAAACTAAAGTTCTGGCTTTCTGATGGCATTTCTTACATTTTCTAGTGCAAGTCTAGGATTTGGCACAATTTGGAAGGTTGGCAGGTGGCTGTGGTGGTGGGCTTGGTGGGGGTGTTTCTCCGGCCTCGTTTGAGTCTGAGGAGGAGAGAATGTACACAGTTCTGAGCATGGTTGAAGAGAAGCACTTTTGTTTGAATCTAGATAGTAAGATAAGGGTGAGTTGAGATGGTAAAAATGGAGGAAGATGTACCTATTTATGGAAGGATTTAGGTAGTGGATGGTAAGAATTAAATGTTGGTCAAAGATGCTATTTGTATGGACTGAATAAATCTCAGCCTTTTACCATGTATTGGTGACAGTTTTTTGCAGTTTTGACCATTTGAAGTTGAACACAAAGAAGCAGATGTGTAACAGAAAAAGATGTTAAATGCATTCCAAAATATTGCTTTGGTCCATATCCATTACACTAGTTCATCCACAATAGTACATAATCCCGTAACATGTCTTAACAAAAGATAAACTGAAACACATAATAAACATAAAATAGAGACTGATTCTTCAATGCCAGAAATTTAACAAAAGTTTTTGGTAGACATAATAGCAGTTGTAGTTGAAGCTCCTCAACTCTACTTCTTGGAACACCTCGGAGACCTCCTCAACACCACTGAATCTTGAGATTGTTTTGGTCCACTCAGAGTAGTTGAAGCTCTGCAATTGCTCTCTTGTGTTGGGTTGACAGATGCCTCTTGTGTTGGGTTGATAGAAGCAGTCTATGTGGGGTTGATAGAAGCAGTCTATGTGGGGTTGATAGAAGCAGTTTGTGAGGGCTGAGAAAGAGCAATTGGATCTTCCTGCATATCCATCCATTGGGCAAGCATTTTAGCCTATAAAGCAATTTAGTTAGTGAACATAAGCTGGATAAAAAAAGATGTGAAAATGAACTGCACCTCAATGTTTTGTTCTTGGATATGGTTAAGGACCTGTGGTGCACTTGCACTTTGAGAGTGTACTTCAGGTTGCACCTAGATAGACAAATGAGTTAGACATAAACCCAATAATTTGGCATTAAGGAAACATGTGAAAATCAACTATAAAAGGCTGAGATTTTTACCTTCCTATTGTACTGCCTTTTGTTAGGATTCACAGGAAGTGCACTCTCACTTGGAGGTCTCCCTCTCTTCTTAGTTGCAGGTTTAGGAGGTAGTGGTTGTGTGGGTTTTTGCATTATTCCTAGTATGACCAAGCTCTTGACAGTTTCCACATCTGTTCTTTCCATGCCTCACTCTTGTGTGTTTTGCAGGATCCAATGTCTTCTTGCTTGATGATTCATCAACCTCTTTCCTTCTAGACTTCTTGGGTTTGCCAGGTTGTACTATTAGACTAGGTGGGTCTAGTGGATGCAAGCCAGTCTTTTCCCATTCATCCTTTCCAAGCATGGGCATAACCTTAGCCTCATAAACCTTTAGCATAGTCTCTCTGTGGTAATACTCATGCACATAATCATTCACCTCCAGCCTGTTTTTCACTATGCAAGAAATGGCATGTACAAATGGCATCCCTGTTATATCCCACATATTACACCCACATGTCCTCAATCCCAAATCCACCACATAGGTTTTACCTAAGCAATCAACCTCATAGCATAACTCTGTTCCAAAA